>NC_135216.1:24975818-25020818 GCF_052324685.1 Brachyhypopomus gauderio
CACGGGGTGGTGTCATCCGGGCTCAATATTTGTCTCGTTGTCCTCTCTCTTCTCCACAGCATATGATCGCAGACACTGTCCGCCTCATTCGTCACTGTCAGACAGACCAGACAGGTGTGTTGCTCACTTTCTAACTGTCTCACTGATCAATCTTTTGCTTTATGAGAAGGATTAATCCTGAATTTTAATGAATTTCTAGCAAAAACACGTCACGATAGTGTCTTGCAGACTCTGATCATTTTGTATTGTGTCCGTCTGGAAAAATTCGGTGTCTGTCAAATGTGATTCATGTGTGTTTTTTCATTTTCCCAGGAAATGACGTCGCCCAAAGTGACAGCCCAGACGTGAGAGCCAGCGTGCACTACCTTCACATTATAGACAATCAGCAGACTCTGTTTGAGCTGTCCCACAGACTGGAGCCCAGGGCGTAACAGTGCCCCCTGCTGGACATTCACTAGCAATGCAGCAGCAGCGTCACTAGAGAATCAGCTCAGTCATGCAGTTATTTTGTGCTGCAGCATTCTTTACAACCACAGAGAGAACAGCCAGTTTCTCTTAGGAGAATCACATAATCCAGCACTGACTGAACGAACACTGTTTACATCAGATCCTTTTTTTTTTTTTTTCAAATCTCCAAGGGGAGGGTTAGAACTCCCTTCACAGCCAAAACACCGGACTGAGTCCACCTCACTCTACTGACCTGTCTGGTTGTGTTCCTATGATGTTTATAATTGTTTTTATTACCTACTGTCAATATTTAATCTACATTTACTTGTAAACAGTGGGTGACCACCTTCCTAAGCCTGCACACAGAACACAAGAACCACGTGAAGGTTCCCAGTATCGTTTTGTTGTCGTTTTATCAGTATTATCCCCCACTCCTGTCATCCCGTAGTTCCACTCTGGAGCGTAACCTGCTGTTAATTATGTGTATATAAAGTTTATAGCAGGTTCGGGCATCAGCAGCGGAGGTGGCCACCCAGAACGGGCCACGGCGAATGTGTCGTGTGGGAGGACACGAGCGGGCACACGCGTCACGCAGACTTATGTAATTAGGATATAAATATCGTTGGTCGTCGTGTCGTGAACACCTGTAAAGGGAAGGCCGTAATTCGCTCCAGTTGGAGGACGGGGTTCTGCCCGTTTCCTCCTCAACATAGCAGTATTATTTTATACATGGTTCTGTTTTTTTCCTCGTCTGTGCAATGCTTCGGACGCCAGACGCCGTCGTGACTGGAGTGCAGTGTTCGTTTCTTGAGTTTTATTCTTACGACGGAGGAATAACGCGCGCGCGTTTAACCTCACCGACGTCGGTGCAGCTCGCGCTCGAACGGGGCAGGAAAGGCGTCGCGTGCATGCGCGTAGCATTCGCACGTTCGGCTTTGTTTATACAGTAACGTGTAAGAACGCCTGTGGGTTTGTATGCAGTTCACGAGCATCACGTTTCCGTGCCAAACGCGATCATGGGGCGACTGAGGGAGTGTCGCGTGCAGTAACCGTGTGTGAGTGAACTTTCTCCAGCCTGAGCTGCAGCTAGTGGACACCCGTCTGCTGAGACATGCGCAGACCTTCACAAATTCCTAAAAAAAACCCTCCTGGTTCCTTTGATATTCACAAACGTTATTCTGTGAACGCGGCTGGCCAAAGTCGAAACCCCCGCCACCTTTTTGTTTAGACACGGACGCAGAGTCGTGGTCATGTTGCAGTATTTTGTGAAGCTAAATTTTTCTTCTCTTTGCCAACATCAGTGACTAAATTTTGTACATTTCTAACTGACATTAGAAGACTGGAATTTTTGTTATTAGAGATTTTATGACATTGGAAGACTGAAGCAGTTTTATTTTTATTTATTACTATTTATGTTTTACATGAAGGAGGTCACAGGGCAGAATGTAATTTGGACCATGTCCAAATGTGGAGGTGAAACTGTCCATTCAAGTCGAGTGCTATAATGCCAAGTGCAGTCTTTTGATATGCTAAACCCTAATATTTTTGCAGTGGCCTAGTCAGAAAAAGGTCGTGGCAAAATCGTGACTTGTCTTGTGATGTTATGACAGGAGTTCTAGACGGGTGGCCTGTTGCATTTTGTTGCTGTTAAATTCTGCTCTTTTTCACAACATGTTCAGCTGGCTTGCATGTGGCGAAGATACGCACCAATAAGACTGAACCAGTTCGTTGTAATCTGTAAATATAAATATATATGCTCTCTATTATTTATGTCTCAAAACAAGAAATGCAAAGCAATATGTTTACCTTCTGTGTAGTTTTTCCATTGTTGCTATAGAAACCACACAACTTTTCTATAATATGCATTTTTACAGCAAATAAGTGAATTAAACATTTAATGTAATATTATTCAGTCTATTGTGTGAGTCTGTACTTTATTTGTACTTTATTTGTACTTTTAAAACTCGTATCAAAGTTAAAGGAGCAATGTGTTCTTCATCTCATGTGAGTTAAAAGTGCAGCTCGCATGATGAAGAATGAGGCAGCTGTGTAGTCCACGAATGAACCAGTTTCTGCTCCACGGGGCGAGTCCCCCATACGGTGGCAGCCATGTCTGAAATACATTTACAATCTCGGACACATCCAGGCCACTAGATGTCAGTATAATGGCTGTTTAATTATGTGAAGAAAAATCACTGATTCATCGGATGCGTTTGAAATAGCCTACTACATGCTACAGTTTAGACCCCGAATCAGTATGCTGCATTTGATCAAAATAAATGTATTCAGGAACGAAACAATATCTTGATGACATACTAGTACTCTGGCCAAATATTCGTACACAACCCAAGTTCTCTTTGCGATGCTGCCATCATGCAACAGTGGCAGAACCTTCAATTGTTGGTGGCTTCAGAGTACGTTTTGTGTTTGTCGCATACTGAATACAATACTACATACTACTACAGGGACCAGTATATATCAGTATATAGTATATACAGTGTCCAGTATACAGTATACATTATGTAGTAGGCTATTTCGAACCTAGTCATTGGTCCTTTAAGTAACGGTCTCTACACTTAGCCACCTGTGTGATTAGGTATGTCTGAGGTGATAGCGACCCCTTTTGGCCATCTTTGGTCATGTCCGCACTCAGACCTTGGGTTCTCCAAACAAGTACATCTTAGATGTACAATGTACTTAGATCACCACATACTTCACTGGCAGAGTATTTTATGAAGTTATCTTCTAAGTAAGACATTTTAGGCAAACTTATAGATTGGCTACCGGAGTTGATGGAGGGCCACTTGTATTAGACAGACAGAAACATGAGCAAGTTTAATTAAGGAAAATCTCATATTAATATTAATATTAATCTCATATTAAGGAAAAAGTCATATTAATTTTTAAAGTCGATTCCTCTGCACATATCTGTATCTGACCCAAATACATTTTCTTTGATTTGGGTCAGCACATTTGTTATCATTCATTTGATATTTTAAGGGTTTTTATCACTGCTGTGCAAACTGATTGAAACATTAAGCAAATGTGTTCATTCACCAGTCTCTCTGGTTCTAGGTCAGAGTCCTCATAGTGCAGTATATGTAGGGTTTTGCTTTTGATAAGTCATGAATTTGATGCATGAATTGAAACATTATACCTCAGACTTTAGGTGTAATAAGTTTTGTCCATAGATAGCTTGAGGTTGTCATGAGACCAAAGAAATGCGCAGCTCCTTGTTGTCTGTGCTTTTTACACGGTTACTGAAAAGACCGTGAGGCAGGTTGTGCACAGTTGTCAAATTATTAAGACAAACAGAAGCACTGGAGGTGCAGCACTCACTATAACCCACTTATGAAGGGCTTGATAAATCGGCTCATGTGTTGAATCAGGGTGGTTAAAAGCCTCTGGGTTATTATAAAGGCAAAGGGTTTTTATAAACTATGTGAAGATACAAATGGAAAAACAACAGGTTAATCTCTACCTGTGCGACCTGCATTCTCGCAAGCCTGAAACATCTTACAGGCATGAAGACACTCTCCTTCCTCCGCTCGCTCTAACGACAGCAGCAGCCAAGGTCGTTAATTAATTATTCTGCTAACGAGCTTCGTTTCAGATAGCACACAGTTAATTAATTCCCAGTTTCTCTGTAAATGCCTGCTCAGCTCTCCGAGTTGAAAACAGGATGACCTCTGGTGGAATCCTGCACTGTCGCCCACAGGATGAGGCGCTGTGCCGCGCACGACTCAGGCTGTGTTTGTGCGTGCTGTGTGTGGATTATACGACTCGAGCTGTGTTTGTACGTGTTCTGTGTGGATTACACGACTCGAGCTGTGTTTGTCCGTGTTCTGTGTAGATTACACTTCTCGAGCTGTGTTTGTGCGTGCTGTGTGTGAATCACACAACTCGAGCTGTGTTTGTGCGTTCTGTGTGTAGATTACACGACTCAGGCTGTGTTTGTACGTGCTCTGTGTGGATTACACTTCTCGAGCTGTGTTTGTGCATTCTGTGTGTGGATTACACGACTCAGGCTGTGTTTGTGCGTGCTCTGTTTGGATTACACTTCTCGAGCTGTGTTTGTGCATGTTGTGTGTGAATCACACAACTCGAGCTGTGTTTGTGCGTTCTGTGTGTGGATTACACGACTCAGGCTGTGTTTGTGCGTGCTCTGTGTGGATTACACTTCTCGAGCTGTGTTTGTGCATGTTGTGTGTGAATCACACGATTCGGATGGTGGGACAGAAAATCATCAAATTTGAGTAAGTAGGTGGGATCTAATCTACGTGTCTATACTGACACACACTTACAAGAGGCTAAGAGCCGACAGGCTAACTTCAGGAATGCTAAACTGCTTCTTGCTGACTGACGGATCTCGATCACTAAAGATGGATGTCAATGTGACAGCGCAACTGGTGATCAAGGGCCCTTGGAGCCTGCTCGCATCGATCTCCCTCATCTGTTACGTCACCCTGGTGCTGGTGGGCATTCTGGGAAATGCGGGTGTGATCGGCGTGGTGGGCGAAAGCGTTCTGCGTTCGCAGAAGGGACGTCGCATCTCTGACATTATCCTGGTCAACATGGCCTTCTCCAACCTCATGGTGTCAATGGTGAGGAACCTGTTGCTGATGCTGACGGATCTCGGGTTGGAGGTACGAGCGAAGAAGATGGGGGCGTGGGTGTTGGGAGAGTGCATGAGCGCTGTTAATGTGTCTAGTGGGGAGAAGAGCTGTACAATGCATGTCACTGAGGAGCATAGAGGAACATCTTACAGGATCTAAGAGCTTTATCTTGCTTGGACATGTCTCCTCCATTTCTGTTTCTTTGCAATTGAATGACAAACCGGTGGGCAGAATGTTTAAATTAATGCTTGGGATAAACGATGAATAAATGATCAATTCACTTGCTAGGAATTCTCTACACCTTGTTTGATGTTTGCAATAGAGAGTTTTACCAAGCAAAAAATACATGGTGTTAGTGCAACGTGTGGAGATGCAAGAGTGCATCAGTGTGTTATTTTTTTTGTGCCCTCACACTAACGTACTCAATTTAATTTTCTTCATCTCTCGTCTTCTTCTCTTGAAGATGGTTCCTTCCAAGACCTTGTGTCAGCTCCTAATGGGGATATGGGTGTGGCTGCGTTGTGCCAACGTTTGGTCCACGTTCTACGTCAGCATGTTCCATTTTCAGACGCTGAGGCGTGTGGCCCCGCCCACCGCCGCTCTAAATGGGCCCCAGGGGGTCCCCAGGTCTCTGCTGATGGGCTTTGGGGTAATCTGGACCTTCAATCTCATCTATTCGCTCCCGGCGTTCGTGTACTCCACCAAAGGAGACAAGAACTCCACAGAGGTGAGCGTGAGAAGAGCGGGCGTGTCATTGATCCAACACCCTTGAAGAAGCTCATGTTTACCCTGCACTTCTGGCCACAAATTCATAACACGCCACACTCAGTTTTTCTCAAAAATATGATACTGAACTCACTTTCCTTTGGACTCACTCTTACAAGTTTGCATTGAGACAGCAGTACAACCATAAAATGACCTTCAGACCAGCACTTCCAACAGTAATGATCATAATATTAGCTGTAATAACACTGAGCAGTGTAATAATGCTAAGCTCCATAAAGCAAATGTCTTGATGACTACTTACTAATCATATTATCTTTGCTCCCCTACAGACCTTAATGTTGGTGAGCAGCACAACCCGCCCGCTACTGGGCTGCCTGTGGGACTTCCCCTCGGTCTCTAGCGGCCTGGTCTTTGCCACCACCTCCATGGTGATCCACGAGATCATCCCCATCGTCTTGATGAGCGGCACCAACCTGGGCTCTCTGATCATACTCTACACCCACGGGAATAAACATCACCGCACACATAAGGGTCAGAGCACGCCTGCCATGCAGAGGGTTCCTGCAGAGAGACGAGCTGCAAAGGTCAGGACATTAAGTGATAGTTCTCGAGGTCATGTGACCTAAACTAGTGTCCTGGAAGACTGATGTTTAGAGTTAAATACTAGAAGCACTGGGAATTAGGCCCTCTAATTAAGTTACTCTGCTCAGGAACTTATGTATTTCATGAAAGTTCTGCTTAACAATTTTCTCTGAATTAAAAATTTCAACACAAGACAATACAATAAAATTGTGATATTAATAATACAATAAAATAATATTGCCGTTTCTGATTTAATTGGAAATTGATACAAATAAGAACTTAGGTTACAAATAAGAACTTAGGTTCCCCTAAGATGTAATGAGAACACAAATATATCTTTTTTGGAAACTGCTGTCTGCTCAGCAGAGGTTCTCTTGCCCCTAATTTAAATGTGACTCCATCGTCGTTGCGTTTCCTTCCACAGGTGATTCTCGCCCTCATCGTTTTGTTCATCACCTCCTGGGGTGCGAGTGTCATCTCTGTAAACTACTTTAACTATAACCGTGGCCCGTCATCCGCGTACCTGCTGGTCATCGCACGCTTCTCCAACAGTGCCTTCATTGCTCTGTCCCCCGTTATCCTGGCTGTGGGGCATCGGAGACTGAGAACTCTCATCAAGTCTGTCCTCACATGTAGACAGAGTTAATGTCCACTAGTGTCCTACGCCATAAACACTATGTCCTTGAGTAGATAAGCCTTGTTTTTAGTCCATATTGAAGATCTAAGTGTTAACCTCTTTTCACATTTTAATGAAGTACATCTGAAATGTAGACTCATGGCACAGAACTTCATCAGTCTACTGTTTCTGGATCTTCTGGTTCATGTACATGTTGGAGAGGCTGAAATATGGTCATTCTGAAATATTATGATTCGGCAATAGGGTGGTTCTGAAATAGGGTGATTCTGAAATATAGTAGTTCTGATACATGTTTTATGCCCATTTCCAGTCTTCTTATATTTTAACGAGTATATAATGCTATTCGTAAACATCACACTAGCTTGACTAGGACTGTTTGATAGTTACTCAAGGACAAGATATGTATACAATTCTGTCAAAAATGTAAATTTTGTCAATTTTTTTGCATATTTAAAAGACAACTACCAGTTATACATTGCATTAATCAGTTATGTTATAATATTGATCTATCATGAAAAACTTTAACATAGTTTTTTAGAATAAAAAAAATCTCACAAACACTGGTGTCATATTTTTCTTGTTTAATGTATTGCCATAATAATAATAATAATAATAATAATAATGATTATTATTATTATTATTATTTTAAGAGTAATGGGAGTTTGTTTTCTTAGTTATGCATGTACTTGTGCTGAGTATAACCTGACCCCCCCCCCAACCCAGTCACAAACAATTGTAATACAAGATGTAATATATATATATATATATATATATATATATATATATATATATATATATATATATATATATATATATATAGTGGATCTTGCACATCACAAACAGATTATCAGACTATGGACTTTATACACTGGTGAAGTTTTTTTGAAGAGAAAAGGAGTTTTGAACACTTACTTGGTGCTGCGCGGGCATCTTAGTTGTGCAGTATTCTTCTGTGACAGTCGTTAGAATAAAGGTCTGTATGGAGTCACTTGAACATGTAGTCAGCAGGTGTCAGTGAGCCCCGGTGATGAACCACTGGCTTAGACACGTGAGCTCAAACCTGCTCTTGTGGATCAAACCCCCTACATGATTTAAACATGACGAGCTGATTCTCCAGAGAGCAATGATTGGCTGGTGTATTAGATTAGGGTCCTCACTGCAAACGCCTATTGAGAACATGTAAGAAAATATCAAAGCATGGACAATTGTGTCTGTATTTATAGAATTTGAATTTCCATATGACAATGAATATGTTTCCTGGACTATTCACATAACTGCTTTATTGAGACAGATGCAATACTTGCGCATCACACAAGCACAATTATAATTTCAACTGTCTCCGCTAAAATACATTTTTATTAAAATGTTATTTAAAAATTACTATTAGTAAAATAATTACATTAAAATAAATTATTAAAATATATTAGCATTGTATTTATAAATGACAATATTTAAAAATATTTTATGTTTACAATTTTGTTGTATTGTTCAGTCCTGTATAAATGTGTTCTGTTGACAAAATACACAATATTTTTGAACCCCAAAAGCAGGCATTTCCACAAAGAGCCATACATTTCTTTCAGTGTAACTTTTCTCTTGTGCCGCTTGGATTTCATTTTGCAATTTTCAATTCAAGTATTTCTAAAACGAACCAAATCCTCCCACTACCTCTACATACAGCTGTCTCACCGGGCGGTATATGCCTCACTGGTCACCATGAATAAGAGGAACGTGTGAAGTTCACCAGAGGTGAATTCATCTTGGTTTCCAAAGCCGCTATCAAGATGTGAGAGCCATGGTTATTTCCAGGATAATCTGTTTTCAATTAATTCAGTCCTGCGCAGATAATTGCTGCACGGGTGAACGGTGATGATAATGAAGCAGGACATAGGAATGCAAGTTTGTAGGTAATTATCACATCTGATAAATCTGACATAATTAAGCGTTTCTTTTTTCTTGGGTACATCATGCTCTTCTGGAATATAAAAACTACGAAGATCCTGTCAGCGGTGACATCAGGTTGACAGATATGGCGTAGTCTCAAGAAGCTGTCAGAAAAACACCACCTTACTCCCTTACTAACGATATCTGTTGTTGATTCATTAGCCTGCTAACGAGGTGTGTTTCAATTAGCCTGAGTTAATTAATCCCCTGCTCCTCGCTAGGATGCGTGCTCAGCTCCTAGACCAAAAGGCGTCACTATTTCTGGTGGAATCTCATTCATATACGAAACCCTAATTGAACTGGTGTGATCGCCCTGGGGAACTGATCCCGAACAGGGTGGGTCGAGTGGCCTGCGTTAATCTAGAAACCATGGAGATAAGACGAAACTCTGCCTAGGATTGGAGACGTTTTCCCTGAAGAGGGGAGATCAGATGCGGGTGTCAATGAGAATGGATTAGCATCAGCAGTTAAGGCCTACGATAGCTTTATCAGCTTTACCAGCTCACCAGACCCACTCGCTAATTGCCAGAGTTTTAATCTGTGATGGAGGTCAATATAACAGTTAGTTCGGCGAAAAAGGTCCTGTCCGGTCAGCTGTCAGCTCTGCAATTGGCAACCTACATGATTCTGGTGTTCCTGGGGATTCTGGGGAATGTCACAGTGGTCTGTGTGGTAGGGGCCAACATGTTCCGAGAGACCAGAGGGGCTCGCAACTCTGACATGATCCTGGTCAACATGGCTTTCTCCAGCCTGATGGTGTCTGTGATGAGGAACACACTACTGATCATCTCGGACCTGGGGCTCAAGGTACGGACACGTGGGGGACGACAAGGGTGGCTGGTCCGCACTGCACTGATCTACCTGTCCAGTGAAGGGCGGCTAGACATTACTGAAACCGGTAACATTTTACAATCGAATTAATCATTATTAGGGTTCACACACGTAGTGTGGGAATCCTATTGTAATTAAGGTTTGTAGTTGTTTGTTTTGTTAAGGGTTTGTTTATAACCATTAACAAATGTCTTATTTAACAGTAAAGATATTGTGTTAACATATGAGAGAAATAAAATCATGTTGGAAATATAGCTGGTCAAGACTTTAAACAACGCATCATAGCATATGACGAGGCATAATTGTACAGTACTGCTTTTCAGATAGAATTTTTATTATTATTATTTTTTTACTATGCATAACTTATATTGCATTTATTTTGACTTATACAGCAGCAACACTGTGTTTGTGAAATGTGAATCCTATAATAATTATTGTCAATAATAATAATAATAATAATAATAATAATAATAATAATAATAATAATAACCATGAATATTAACCATATTTGTTAACAGCAGATTACAGTTTCGAACAAATTCACTTTCAGTAATAGCAATATAATATAGTAAATTTTGAGAAAGCATGTTTAATTAAAAGCTCTGCTATTTTGTTATAAATAATGTCATTAATTGGCATTTTCTAAATAAAAATAATTTATAATGTAAAAAACATTCTCAGAATATTTAAATATATTTAAATCACCGGTTTAAGAATTTTCCATGTAATGAATAATGCCTTAAATATTCAATATATTTGAACAGAATCAGCTTGCCTAAGACATATAGACTGTGATACTTATCAGGAATTAACTTTCACCTAGAATAGAACATATTCTTTATTTGTCTAATCTCCTTCTCTTATTCTTCTCTTGCTCAAGGTGACGTCCAGTAAAAGCTGGTGTCAGTTCTTAATGGGAATATGGATGTGGCTGCGATCGGTGAACGTTTGGTCAACGTTCTTCCTCAGTGCGTTTCATTATCACACTCTAAGACGGATCACCCCTCTCATCATGGGTCTGAACAGGATCCGTGGACCCCCCAGAACAGTTGCCATGGGATTTGGGTTCATCTGGAGTATCAGCCTGCTCTACTCAGTGCCTGCCTTTATGTTCTCTACATATGGAGGGGAGAACGCCACTGAGGTGAGGCCCAAACCAAAACCGAGTGTAGTTCTGCTGCTATCGTTAAAAGTGCACACTGCCCGCGGTACCGCTGACCAAGGGGTGTGAAGACGCTTCATTTCATGATCATTTTAAGCTGATCACAAATGTCTTCCTCAGTGATCACCAATTGTTTTCTTCTCTTTGCTCCCCTACAGACCTTAATGTTGGTGAGCACTACAACCCGCCCGCTACTGGGCTGCCTGTGGGACTTCCCCTCGGTCTCTAGCGGCCTGGTCTTTGCCACCACCTCCATGGTGATCCACGAGATCATCCCCATCGTCCTGATGAGCGGCACCAACCTGGGCTCTCTGATCATACTCTACACCCACGGGAATAAACATCACCGCACACATAAGGGTCAGAGCACGCCTGCCATGCAGAGGGTTCCTGCAGAGAGACGAGCTGCAAAGGTCAGTGACCTTTCACTGTCCACTAGCAGACGTTCACCTGGTCTATATGGAAAAGTAAACTCCATTTAACTCCATTAAACTCTTCAGCTTCAGGCTTCTTCTTTAGTTATTCATCTTAAAGCACGTTGCTCAGTAGCAGCTGGGAATTATTCAGTAACTGCACTCAAACCATTACAAAATTGATGGAGTTACAAGAGAGAGAAAATAGAATCTGAACCACTCAGTCAGTCCTTGAAGTACAAGGGAAAAACACCAGTTAAAGAAGTTGCTTGTTGACAATGTCTGTTTGCATTCATTGCTGTAAATATGTATTATATGTACCTTTACGTGTATTATATGTACAGCGTCTTTACGCGTGTCATTATGTCCATGTGCAATTGTTTTCTGCTCCTCAGGTGATTCTGGCCTTGATCATTGTGTTCATCACCTCCTGGGGGGCCAACGTGGTGTCAGTGAACTACTTTAATTATAACCGCGGTACGTCATCCTCATACCTGCTTGTCATCGCACGCTTTTCCAACAGTTTCTTCTACGCCTTCTCCCCCATGATACTGGCTGTGGGACACCGGAGACTACGAACTGTTGTAAAGTCTCTCATCACACACTGAGGAGGAGACGCATGATTGCTGAGTTTACTTCCACTTGCCTCGCTTTCTGGACATCACATATGATTTTAAACATTTCAGCTGACTTACTACTTGGAAGTCTTTTAGTAACAGACTCAATAACAGAATGATATGACATCTGAATCTTTTTTTTTCATATAATCTGCTCAGTTCTGTCAAACTGCAATACTTTATGGAAACTGTTTTAGTCAGTCTTTATTCTTCTGTTCGTTTCCATGATCTACAGATCCACACGGAAAGGCTTTGCCCTTCGACTCACTATCTGCATCAAATGTCCTGCCTCCAAAAACTGTGAATAAAATGTGAGATATGTTAACAATTTGAAAACCATGTGAGACGACGCAACCGATCATGTTTCAAGGACATACTACAAATATGAGTCCATGCAGTTTTGTATCTGAGTAATAAGTGACAGTAACCTAGGTAACAATCCCCTGATTACCAGGCTAATCTCGACTTAGCCCAGAAATGAATGTTTCACAATGAAAATGCTGTCATTTGAGATAATGCAGGGAATTGCAGGTAAAGCAACAATATTTTACTTGGCAACTGCAGGCCATATTTTCATGTTGAGGTGCCTCAGGGTTTCATTTGACACTTTGAGGATTTGCATTTACCTCAACAGGCAACAGTAAGACTGGATGTGCTCGATGTTGCACTATAGTGGCTTATGGTTCAATGTGAGAATGTTCTGAAACTTTTATTTTGTTTTCTGGAGGACAAAAACATGTTCTGTGTTTTTATATAAATTGCTTTTAAAGCAGGAAAATACACATATGTACTTGAGACTCAAATACTGAAATACCCATTCTTTCCCTTTTGTCTGTAAAAGTTCAGAAAAATAAGAATTTCTGGTGCTGTTTCAGCAACACAGCCCTCCCAGCCCTAGAACAGACACATACCTCTGGATGTTGTTTCTAGATTTCAGCTCAACCTTTAATACTATTGTCCATCAGAGTCTGGACATCTGGACACCTTAGTCTGGACATCTAATTGGGTACTGGATGTCCTAACAACCATGTCTCAGCTGGTCAGGATCCAAAACTGAATGTCCAGCCATATCTTCATCGCTCCATCTTCACTGCCGTACACACTTCACACACACCTGCACGGACGATCACCCCAGCCACCCGCCACCTGCTAAATGTGCTGATGACATGACAGAGGTGGATCTCATTACACAACCAGGAGGTGGCCTACAGAGATGCAGCGAGTCAGGGGGAATGGTGTAAAGTCAACAATATGTACAACCTGTCCAATTATACACACACACACACACACACATGAACTGCACTACAATCACCAAGAACCCTGATCATATACGATGAGCTACACAGAGCCAGTGACGCTACATTTTTGTATTTGTGCATTCTCTGCTGAATTTGTACATTATTTAATATATGCTCTCCGGCCACTTTATTAGGTACACCAGTCCAACTGCTCATTAACGCAAATGTCGAATTGGCCAATCACATGGTAGAAACTCAATGCATTTAGGCATGTAGACATGGCCAAGACGACCTGCTGCAGTTCAAACCAAGCATCAGAATGGGGAAGAATTTGATTTAAGTGACTTTGAATGTGGCATGGTTGTTGGTGCCAGACGGGCTGGTCTGAGTATTTCAGAAACTGCTGATCTACTGGGATTTTCACACACAACCATCTCTAGGGTTAACAGAGAATGGTCCGAAAAAGAGAAAATATCCAGTGAACGGCAGTTCTGTGGGAGCAAATGCCTTGTTAATACCAGGAGTCAGAGAAGAATGGCCAGACTGGTTCGAGCTGATAGAACAGCAACAGTAACTCAAATAACCAGTCGTTATCGCATCTCTGAACGCAAAACACATCAAATCTGCAATTCGCACAGGCTCACCAAAATTGGACAATAGAAGATTGGAAAAAGGTTGCCTGGTCTGATGATTCTCTATTTCTGCTGCGACATTCAGATGGTAGGGTCAGAATTTGGCGTCAACATGGATCCATCCCTTTGTATCAATGGCTGGTGGTGGTGGTGGTGCAATGGTGTGGGGGGAAATGTTCCTGTCGTGAGAAGGTGTAGTGATGCAGCTCTATCTGTGCACAGTGCACCAGTAATACAAAGGCAAACCCAGGAAGTTTCACAGTTCACTGATGTTGCATGGTTCAGGCCATTGTCACCACACACCGACAGCTCTGGTCATGTGACCCGGGAAGTTTGTGCACCTTTAAAGGCGGTTACAATTTTTGAGAAGTAGCTGGACGTGTGATGAGTTTATAGCCTGCGACATCTGCTCCAAGCTTGTGAGCATGGAGTCAGAGCTGGGAACATGGATCAATAGTAGGTCTAAGAGGGCAATGCACTGGTCCGTGGGGACACCAACGATTGCTAGCTTTGTCAGGCCCTCCAACATGGCCGTGTGCCACTGACTGATGCTTACTCCACAGATCCAGCAAGCTGAATCATGCAGAGCTGATGAACTGATCCAAGGTGCTGTCGACGCTTGGGAGTTGGGCTTTGTGACAGCATCGAGCCATAGTCGTGTTGGTGTGATGGCCACCGTCCAGTCAGAGTGTTGAGCTGCCACTTGCAGCTGTGTAAAATATAGTTCCCAGGCCTCCCCAGCCTGCCAACTCAGCGGTCGTCTTTATCTCGTTGGACACCAGCCCAGTTCTGATGCCTTTCTTGCAGTCTTCCCCAGCAAGCCACCTCCCCAGCGGGGTACAGGTGTAACTCTTGGTACCGCCTTCCTCCAGGCTAAGTTTTCTTTATCGCCTACCTTTGAGATTTCTTCTAGCTTGGCGGTAGCCTCCCACTTCTGGCCTACTTTAGCATCAGCAGTGACAAAGAAGCAGAAAATGCTATTTCTTCCAATGGAAACATTTTTTTTTTAAAAGCACAACATCCATAGTAATAGGGGAAATTATGTAAGGTTAACTAGAGCGTAAACATGACACACAGACAGCAGACATTTTTAAATGCTAATTATTAAACTTAAGATACAACATGACTAAATCAAGCACATACACCACTGTATGTAACTGTACATGTAAATAGGCTCATTTCCCTAGTCCAGTGGCAGGTTCCACAATATTAAACAATTAATTGTGCTATTTAAACGGTTGATTTCATGTACAAACATGTATTCGGTATCTAAATTAAATTTTTAACATAACCCATATTTTTATTGTGTTTTTTAAAACAAACTTTTATTTTGAAATTGTTAGAACGCGGCCGACTTCCTTGTTTACCACAAGCTTGACGCTTGGCGCGCTGAATTTAAAGCAGTTCAGTGCAAACTTCATTGTTGTTTTAGATTAGATAGACATTATTCAGTTATACTTATGTGTGGCACATCAAAACTATACACATTATAACCTGGTTAGAGACTCTGTATCTTACATTGTTGTAGTAATTGCCATGATAAGGTTATTCAACTGGATACAACAACACACCCCAGTACCACAGTAGCTACTTTAGCTAGTTAGCTACATTAGCAGCTAGCTAACGTGAGGTAAAGTTGGACATTGAAATCTTCTTGAGTAATAATTGTCAATATGGATCGATACAACGACGTAAAAATTCTACTAAAAAAGTGGGAGCGCTCATTTACTGAAATAAACAACAGGAAACCGAATAAGGTAAATATGGATAATGTGGTTTATAGTTACATTGTGGTTATTGAGTTCCTCTGGACTTTAAATGTCACCAGTTTACCCACAAACTACCTGAAAATGTACCAGATGGATATAAAGTGATAATTTATTCAGCTACCTAGATATATTCAGATTTATTTATTTATTCCCGTTTTATTAGGGAATAGTTAATAATAATACCAATAATCGTGTTAATAATAGGTGTTAATAATAATGTGTTGTCTTTAGGATGATATAGATGCAGCACCAGACGAGACAAAAAGTAAGTTGATGTTTCTCTCCATAGTTCTGTTTCAGGGTTGAACTTTTGTGCCTGTAAATTTATTTTGTAATATTTCGTTGTAGACCTTTATAAAGAATATCGTATGCTGAAAGAGGCAAATGGAAACGAGGCCCATGTAACGTCTGAAGTGATCCAGTCTCCAGCAGCTGTAAGTGGCTTATATAAATGTGAGATTTACTATGTTCTCAGGATAGCTGTCTGTCAGGATAACACTGACTTTTTCCCAATCTCCTCTGAAGGACTGCTGGGGGTCTCACCTAAATCGCAAGAACATGCCAGCCGCAGTCCCTAAACTCACATCAAAAGAGAAGGAGTCTCTACAAGCCTCTGCCCAGTTCTTTGGGATGAAGCTAAAGTCAAACCTCAGCGCATTATCAAAGGTGACCCTGACGTTTAAGTAAAATATCTTATTCAGGGTAACTTAGTGAAGTATTCAGCTGTGTTGCCATTTCTTTGGGAGCTTGTGGCCCTCCGTCAACTAGAGCAAACTAGACAATATGCAACTTATTTGTAAAAAAAAATCATAGTTTTCATATTTAAATATATATCATATTTTCTCTTTTTATTACATTTGTTTTTCTTTCTTTTTTGATTTTGTGGAAATAAAGCAGTCCATTTTGGAACTATCATTATAAAAATAAAATACATTTTTACCTAAATTGTAAAAATAAGATGAGGGAAAAGTATAAATATGAATAGTTTATTAAAAGTTTTATGAATAGTTTGAATATATGTGCTGCACCAGTAACAAAATCAGTTTTGTTTATGAAACATTGAAGGAATCTAAAGCCTCTCTGTCTTCAATGTGTTCCCTTTTTGTTATTAATTTAGGACCGTCCATTTTCTCTGAAGAAATCGGTAACCCCCCGAGCGACCCCAAGGAAATCCGTGAATGATGCAGTTAGCGCAAAGCCACCAGAACCAGCAAACCCAGAGCTGCTCAGCCCAAAGCCAACCAGCCCTGAGTGGGGACAGGAACCCACTGATCCCCTCCCTACCTTCACCCCGTCCAGGCCGTGCTCACTAGACCCGGAGACTGCAGACAAGCATGTAGAGAGGGCCCAGTTTCTCAGGCAGTCCGTCACCAAGAGGCTTTGCTCGGTGGACAGGGGCTGGCTTGAACGTTGTCGGGTCTTCGGAGAAGTGGAGGATGAACCGGTCTCAGGCAATTCAGTTCTACCTAAAGAAAAGGTTGTAGAGGCTAGTGGTAGAGCTGATGCTGCAGCAGTTGGTAAAGATATTGCGAACCCACCTGTGGAAAGCAAAGTTACAGCATCCCTGGAGTGTCCACAGGACACAGTGCAGGTGGATATGGAGAAGTATCCTCTAGAGGGCAGTAGAGAGCTGGATACTGACCACATTTCTGGAGGAGAGATCAAGCTGGGACCCATAAAAGAGGGTCTGGGTGGGCCTGGGGAAGCCACTCCTGCTTCTGAGACTAGGAAAGAAGCCAAAGGGTCCAGGAAAGGTCAAGAATCTCGTCGAAAGACCCAAACTGAGGGAGGACGTAACGAGCAGAAGAATTCTAGGGGAAAAGGACACAAACGACAGAGGGAAGCTGAAGACGATGCAGTGGAGGGAAATGGACACGTCCCGAAAAGACGCAGGACAAAGAAAGCAGGTGCTAGCGGAGAATGTCCTGCTCCAAAAGCAAGGAAGAAGAAAGTTAAAGAACTCGAGGAGGGAGAGAACGAGACTTCTCTCAGCACAGAGAAGATGGCAACTCGGAAGCCAAAGGTGCCTCAGGAGAACCTTCTGGGTGAGGTGGAGGACGAGGATCCAGGAGCTGCCTCATCCAGGCTGAAGAACACGGCCAGAATCAGGTGAGTCACTAATGGACTTTTGATGTATGCTTGGCAACCAGGAACTGATTGGCTGGTTGCAGGTAGTGCAAACTGCATACACCAGCCATGATCGTAAAGTCTGTCTGAGGCGGCTCGCTAATCGCCGGACCCGAACTGGAAAACAAAACAAAGTTGTCATGGTATTAGAATTACAGAGATGGTGAGGGATGGTGAGACTCAATTATCAAACTCAAATCATATTTGAATCTCTTTGTGGAAACCAAACGGACATCTGATTTTAATGTGAACGGTCATACCAGAACTTTTGTGGAGGGTTTCTTCCTCTACACATGTGCTTAACATAGATTGTGATGTTAATGTAGTGTAGAAAATAATGTTATAATTGATTTTGACCCTGTATTCATACGTCCAAACTCTCAGCACTTCTTTTTCCAACTGTACCCAGGCACACCAAAAACACCGATGGGAACTTTGTGAGGATCAACCTGAAGAAGAAGTCCCACGTTAAAGGCTTCGCCCTGAGAGGAACTGCCCTTCGTAAGCAGGTGAGTGGACCGACGCCCAGGGGCGCTGGGTCTCTTGCCTTGGAGCGACCCGTGATGCCAATCGAACGCCCTGTTTTCCAGATGTACGTGCAGAAGTTCCAGCTGAAGGGGGAGAGGTTCGGGGGAGGAGCCGGCCGCGGCCGGGGGAGGTTCGCCTCCTTCAGCCGACAGGGCGACAGCTGCTACAAATGCGGCGGGGTCGGACACTGGGCACGAGACTGCAGGGGACGGGGTGAGACGCAGGGTGTGTCTCAAAGGTGTCTCTGTGGTTGGGTGCGAAACGCAAGCTCTCCTATTGGCTAGTTCAGTGATTCATGCGTCTGTTTCCTTCAAAGCTCCGGTTGTCGCTGTGGGCGGGCCAGCTCAGCAGGACACACCTCCAGAGGAGGAGGAGGAGCCATTCGAACTGCCCACATTAGAAGAAGTTGCCAGGGCGACCGGAACTCTACGCTCTGAGCCTATTGGTGAGTTTGGACTGGTCCTGAGCAGTTAATGCTATAGTAACAGTTAGCGGATTACTTGCACAATAGGCAAGCATTTCTATTCAAAACGTCAGTCTTCATCAGTTATTCCAGGTTTCGTCAGGTTCTTTGGAGAGAGGGTGATGTGGCGGGGGTCGTGACCAGCAAGAACATGCGGCCAAACGTGAAAGCTGCATTAATCTTGCTCGGTGGATTCTCACCACCTCTCTCACCCAGCTGTGGCCCCTGATGTGTCCGAGGGCCGAGAGGAGAGGGCCGATCCCGGGGAGGAGATCCTGCTGAACGTCATGCGGCCAGACTACGAGCGGCCAGCCCCTCCCCCGCCCATGGAACCTCTCTACGGGCCCCGAGAGGACGGCAGAGTCCAAGGTAGGGCCTCGTAACTCACTACACTCAGACTTCCTGTTACAAGAGTTTGGGTTGGCTCTGTGCCAGTTGTGGTCTGGACCAATGGCGTCGTCCCCTGTCACAGACGTTCCATCAGAGGTGTACGAAGCTCTACGCGACTTCGGTTACAAGTCCTTCAGGCCCGGCCAAGAGATGGCCATCATGAGAATCCTCTCAGGTGTGTGAGACACCCAATATACAAATTAAAATGGGGGATAAGGGTGATAGAAATGGGCGTCCGAATCCTCACTGAATGCCCGTGCAGACAGACAGACAGACAGACAGACAGACAGACAGACAGACACCACGTGTTCTTGTCCGTGTGCTTCAGGTCTCTCCACCCTGGTGGTTCTCTCCACTGGCATGGGCAAGTCTCTGTGCTACCAGCTGCCTGCCTACCTCTACGCCTTAAGGTCAAAGTGCATAACCCTGGTGGTGTCCCCTCTCGTGTCCCTAATGGACGACCAGGTAAGACGGCTTCACGTGTGATTGTGCTGAGATCCGGATGGGGGTGGCGTGTGGCGGTCTGCGTGGTGGTCTGTAACGGTCTGTAACGGTCTGTAACGGTCTGTAATCGTTCCCCAGCTCTCAGGTCTCCCCCCTAAGCTGAAAGCGGCGTGCATCCACTCCAACATGTCTCAGAAACAAAGAGAGGCAGCCATTGAAAAGGTGAACATGAACCTGGGGAAGATGCTATGGCATGAATACCATAAAGTGTGGCAGGCTTTTTACTCTGTGTGTGTGTGTGTGTGTGTGTGTGTGTGTACATGTGTGTGTGTGTGTGTGTGTGTGTGTGTGTGTGTACGTGTGTGTGTGTGTGTGTGTGTGTGTGTGTGTGTGTGTGTGTGTACATGTGTGTGTGTGTACGTGTGTGTGTGTGTGTGTGTACATGTGTGTGTGTGTGTGTACATGTGTGTGTGTGTGTGTACATGTGTGTGTGTGTGTGTACATGTGTGTGTGTGTGTACATGTGTGTGTGTGTACGTGTGTGTGTGTGTGTACATGTGTGTGTGTGTGTACATGTGTGTGTGTGTGTACATGTGTGTGTGTGTGTGTACATGTGTGTGTGTGTGATGGCGTGTAGGTGAAAGCAGGTCAGGTGCATGTCCTCCTGCTCTCTCCCGAGGCTCTGGTTGGCGGGGGGCACCTGGGCTCTGGCTGCCTGCCCCCTGCTGACCAGCTCCCTCCAGTGGCATTCGCCTGTATCGACGAAGCACACTGTGTGTCCGAGTGGTCGCACAACTTCCGGCCCTGCTACCTCAGGCTGTGCAAGGTGGGTCAGCCCTGGCCAACGTCCCCCCCCCCCCCCCCCCCCCCCCCACAGAGCTGCGTCGTACAGGGCAAGCTTGACTTATGCTAACTGCTGAAGTCTGTCCATAGTGAAGAGAAGATAATGTTTTTAAACAAATAGATTCGTTTACTTTTCTCCCCGTACCACCGTGCGTGTGTTTGTGTGTGGCCACAGGTGCTCAGGGAGCGTCTGGGCGTGCGCTGTCTGCTGGGTCTGACGGCCACAGCCACCCTGTCCACCGCCCTGGACATCGCACGCCACTTGGACATCACTGACCAGGAGGGCATCGCGGTGCGGTCCGCCGCCGTGCCTCACAACCTGCACCTGTCCGTGTCCACGGACAGGGACAAAGACCAGGTAACCCCTCCCCCCATGGTAACCCCTCCCCCCATGTTAACCCCTCCCCCCATGTTAACCCCTCCCCCCATGTCTCCGCCTGCCTCTAGATTGTAACTGTAACGGATGTTTAAGTCAATCTGAGCATTACGTGTTGTCTTATAGTTTAAGGATGTCATTATGAATAATGTAAGTAATTATTTAAGCTATATGTACATTTGTACTTTGTTGACCACAGCCGTAGTCCACGCTGATTCAGCCTCAAACGTTCAAACCACTGACTGCCTCAAGTGCAGAACTATTAGGGCTCACTGCAAAATGTAAAATGCACCACAGCACAATTTCTCCTTGAATCAGGTTTTTTTTTGTACCTCCCGTTTCCTGCGGTGGGGAACCGTGTGTGTGTGTGTGTGTGTGTGTGTGTCTCCCAGGCCCTGGTGTCTCTGCTGAAGGGCGAGCGGTTCGGTGCGCTGGACTCCATCATCGTGTACTGTACCAGGCGTGAGGAGACCAACCGCATCGCCGCGCTGCTCCGCACCTGCCTGCAGGGGGTGACGTTGAGGGGCTCCTCACACCCCAACAAGGACGAACACCAGGACGACAACCCCGTGGGCAAGAAGAAGAGAGCTCTGGGTAACGCCCTCCGCCTCTAATCGGGATCAGCAGTTCATTTCCGAGCCCTTCTGCTGACGATGTTTCTGCGGTTTCTGGACCCGCAGCCCGGAAGAAGATCCGAAAGCCGCTGAAGTGGATGGCGGAGGCGTACCACGCCGGCCTGTCTGCAGCCGAGCGCCGTCGCGTCCAGAACAACTTCATGTGCGGCGAGCTGCGCGTGGTGGTGGCCACGGTGGCCTTCGGCATGGGCCTGGACAAGCCCGACGTGCGCGCCGTCGTCCACTACAACATGCCCAAGAGCTTCGAGAGCTACGTGCAGGAGATCGGCCGGGCGGGCCGCGACGGAGAGCCCGCACACTGCCACCTCTTCCTGGACCCGGAGGTGAGCACGCACTGCAGTAGGGGGTGGAGCCAGTCGGTGGGTGGAGCCAGTCGGTGGGTGGAGCTTGTCGGGGCGTCCGCTGCGTCGGAGCTGAAGTGAGGTGTGTGTGTGTGTGTGTGTGTGTGTGTGTGTGTGTGTGTGTGTGTGTGTGTGTGTGTGGTGTGTGCGGCAGGGCGGGGACCTCCACGAGCTCCGCAGGCACATCTACGCCGACACGGTGGACTACTACACCATCAAGAGGCTGGTGCAGAAGGTCTTCCCTCCCTGCAAGTGCCGGCAGATCCATCAGAGGCGGCAGCACCTGGCCCAGGTGAGCCTGACCCTGCGACCCCACCCCATATTTCTAATATTTGATGTTGGTTTACATATTTGCTTAATGCTTAAAAAATGGTTTAGTAATTGCCGTTTTATGATCAAATATCAGCTGTGGTGACGTCTTCAACACGTTCTCGGGTTTGGTGAGCTGGGTCAGGTCATGGGTTGGTTTGGTGTGGGTGAAGCTGACTGTCCCAACCCCTCCACCAGGTTCCGGAGGTGGATGACGCTGATCTGGTGGAGCTGATGGAGCTGTGTGAGTCAGGAGAGAACGAGCAGAAGACCCCAGAGGTCACCGCACCGCACGGCAGCGGCCACACGGGTCAGCCGGGTCAGACGGAGCTCTCCGCAGGCCCAACACGGCACCGGGGGGACGGCTCTCCAGAGCGGGACAGACCAACTGTACGGTTGGCAGAGGGGGAGACCGAAGGATCCATTGCAGAGCAGGAGGGGGTGCAGGAGGAGCTCGGAGGCGGAGGAGAGGAAGGAGGCGGTGGGGAGACGGGAGAGGGCGTGAGGGTGGAGGCGTCTCAGCGTGTTTGTCACACCCACGAGAGGGCCATCCCCATGGAGGAGACCGTGGAGACGCTGGACGTCACAGAGGAGGGTGAGGAACCCCGAGGACACTTTACATTAGTTAGTTAATGGGCCGTTAAGCTTGAGTGATTTTTTGGCAAGACTGATTTTGACAGTAACAGTGAGTAAGTTTGCTTTGGCTCATCTTCATATGGGTTCATGATTTCACACGTGTGTGTGTTTGCCTACTCAGGGCTGGAGACTCTACTGTGTTATCTGGAGCTCCACCCTCAGCGGTGGGTGGAGTTACTCCACCCCACACTCTCAATGTGCCGGATAGTGTGTTATGGGGGTCCTCAGCAAATCCGCAAACTGACAAAACTGTAAGTAGTAGAATGTGTCTCTGTGTGTGTAAATAAGGCTCGTAGCTGTTTAAAACAATAAAAAAAAAACATTTTTCAAATGCACAGCCTTCCCTTCACCAAACACATTTTGTGGGTGTGGTAACGCCTCCACCTTCCTCTCGTGGTTGATCAGGTGTCCCCCGGTAGCGGTGGTGCTGGCACGGAGGCGCCTGGCCGGACACAAGGTGGAGGCGTGCGACTCCCTGGAGTTTGACGTGGTGGAGCTGGCGGACACCATGGGCTGGCAGCTCCCCCTGGTCAAGAGGGGCCTGAGACAGCTGCAGTGGGTGACGGAGGCAGGTGGGGGCGGTGCGGGCGTCAGCCCTGATCCCAGTGCTCTATCTGTATAACCCCTGCGGTGACGAACGGCCCATCGTGACTGTTCTGGAATCAGTTTGGGAGATGTTAGTCGATCAAGAGTGCTCGGTTGCTCTATCTGTGTGCTGTGTGCGTTTGTAGAGGCTGAAGTTTCCCCGGTTTATTTAAGTACTGATGGCTGCGATGCCGTGTGCTCAGGTGCGTACGGCGGTACGGGGCGTAGCGGCGTGCACGTGGGCTTCTCCGCCCTGTCTTTCTACCTGCGCTCCTGCGGGGACCTGACCGCCGAGGAGCTGGACGGTGTGTGCGCCTTCCTGCACGGCAGGGTGCGAGCGCGAGAGAGGACACAGCTGCTGCAGCTGGGGGCCTGTTTCAGAGCCTTCCGCAGGTCCCACACCACCGCACA
The DNA here is from genome assembly GCF_052324685.1 of Brachyhypopomus gauderio. Classification (NCBI taxonomy): domain Eukaryota; kingdom Metazoa; phylum Chordata; class Actinopteri; order Gymnotiformes; family Hypopomidae; genus Brachyhypopomus; species Brachyhypopomus gauderio. The sequence goes on from NC_135216.1 coordinate 24,999,520, forward strand.
CACACACGCGCCCGGCACACGCGCCCGGCACACGCGCTCATCCACAGTGTGTGTGTGTGTGTGTGTGTGTGTGTGTGTGTGTGTGTGTGTGTGTGTGTGTCTCATGTAGTGTTGCGTATCGCAGCTGTGGCTCCTGCTTGGACGAACTGGATGAAACGAGGAGTCTGAAGCTGAAGGAGCTGCTGGCTGATTACTTCGAGAAGAGGAGAGAGCTGGACGTGACCGGCGACCAGCCCGGCGACCAGGACCAGGCCCTCGCCACTCACAAGGTTCGTGTCTGTGATGTGGTCATCCTGTGAGCTGGTGATGTGGGAGGACGGGGCAGCAGGCGTCTGACGCCACGTGTGCCACGCCTACTGTCACGTGCGCCACGTCTGACGCCACGTGGGGGCTGCGCTGTGTCTCAGCTGCAGGACTGGGAGGAGCAGGTCCGGGCGGACGTTCGGGCGTTCCTGGCCTGTCGCAGCGATGAACGTTTCTCCGGCCGCGCCGTGGCCAGGATCTTCCATGGGATCGGTGTGTGTGCGCTTGTTTCTTTATCCCTCCCTCTCTCCCTCCTTCCCTCCATCATTCGCTGTCTGCACTTCGGTCTCCTGGGTTCACGTTGTGGCAGTGTTTTCACGGTTCTGTTCTCCCGCTGTCTCCAGGAAGCCCGTGTTACCCAGCACAGACGTACGGCCGGGATCGGCGCTACTGGAGAAAATATATTCAGTTTGATTTCAATGAGATCATTCGCATAGCTACACAGGAGATTATTAGAACCAGGTAACAGAAGAACTTCAGCGGTGCTCTCTCGATTATCAGTGTCTAAATGTGTAAATGTTCATGTAGTGCTTTTCTGACATTATATATTGGAACAGCGTATATAAAATATTTTATTTTACAATAAAGATTATTTTTCTACTTGTTGTCGTTCAGTCATATAAGACCTTTTTAACACTTTTCTTTACTACTGATTATTTGTGCTGTGATATGGAATTCAGACTTTTAAGTGGTTGTACTTTGTAGTGCGTACCAGGCACTTAAAATGACAGAACAGCTGTAAAATCGCTGTACTAAGTCAGGTGGTTTCAGGACAACAGACATTCATCACACTGGTCGTTCAGTATTCACTAGGGGTGTGACGAGACACGATATTGGGTTCACGAGAACGAGACGAGATTTTAAGAAAACTAAAATGACAAATTATATGACTGGACAACAGACTTTTATTTAACTGAGTTACACATGCATTTTGTTTTATTATAACTTAACATGCATGATGTAAGCATTAACTTTTAATAAACTTCTTCCTCTACAAATTGAAATTAAAATAAAATTTCCTAAAAGTTAAAATAAAATTAAATATTTTCCTTTTTTCAAGCTCAAACAATATTATGTGCAAAACAAAAAGTTCTTTTCTGTCAATACAGAGTGCAAATAGTGCAAACAGAGCCTGACCAAGTATGTCACTGAATTTGCTGCAACTACACTGCCATGTTCATTTTTAAGAATATTAGCATGTCCACATATTAGCATATTAGCATCCCCACACTGCTCCCGATATCCTTTGCTGTCTCAACTTGCCAAAGCGCTTTTCTGTCCCTGCTACCTCTGTTCAAGTGAGATATGTTGATTTGAGTACTGAGCTGTGGTGCTGCTGTAAATATCTCTGCATTGTGCTCGTATTGGCCGCGGTGTACGGCATTATTTTCATACAATGTTTGCATATGGTCTGTGTCTTATCAGTCACTCTCTTGCCATTTATCATTTCAACCGGATACTGCAAAATGCTGCCAAACAAACGATGTGAAAGTGGCGGTGGCATCTTCAGTAGTAATACCTGTATTTTCCCACGTCATTCTGGCTGCTAGCTGGATCACAAATCTCGCGAGACAGATTTTTTACGCGACGAGAAATCTTGCTGACTTGCGTCTCGCGAGATCATGTGACACCCCTAGTATTCACGCCACGCTTCAGCTGTTGGTTGCATGTCCTTTCCTGTGATGAAACTGGGTAGTGTGTAGTGAGTAGACAATACCGGACCCTTTCCCCCCTTAAAAAAACCCATCTTGGTTGGCAGGGTCTGCTTTGTATCTCTGTCCTGCTGGGTAATAAGGCCGTTTACTATTGCTGAACTTTCACCCCGGGACGTGAGGGGTCTTTCGGGCTACAGACTGCTTGTGTGGCCTTTTCACTCCTGGTGCTTTTCAGCCTCATCTGCTTTTCACTGGCCCGTCAGATTGGTCTACTGAACCCATTGGTCACACATAGGGCAGAAGCAGAGATAGTGTTCCTGTGAGGTCCGAGCTTTGGATCAGGACCGGCCCAACCCAGTCCTGGAGATCCTCCACCCTATAGAGTCCAGTTCCAATGCTAACGCACCTGTTGTTACAGGCGCAAAGGTCAACCACTTGTGCTACTCCCTGTCATGTGCTACTCCCTGTCATGTGCTAATCTCTGTCATGTTTTTCACTCATTGTTTCTTCTTTTTATATAGAATGAATTATTAAAAGAATTTTTACTACTTTACTACCACTCAGTATTGCAAACGACTTTTTAAACAGCTTAAAACAATTATCAAGGCCTGTTTTGTTGTTTAACCACCCATTTATGTCCAATTTAATGTTTCCACTTGCTTGAAATGAATGATAATTAGACATCTCGCTAACTGCAGCTAAAGCTGCTCTGAGATCAGTTGTGTTGTTGCTGATCAGGCTCCACGTCGTCATAGCATTATCAGAATCTCATTGGAAAATTACAAACAAAACAACCTGAAAATACTGAGGTCCTCTGTGTGCTCATAACTAATTACAGCATGTTGTATGTGCTCCATTTAAACGCTTAGTCAATGCATCATTTTCAATCCAAAGCATTTGTTCAGCACATACACTAGAGAGCAGTGTTACTTCAATAAATAAACACGGAATTATAAAAATGTCCCTTGTGTGCTCCACATGTTCTGAAAGTTATCATTTGTATATGATTAACCCCTTTGTAAATCATTAAAGGAAAAATTCATCTCCACCATTATTTAATTATGCGTAGAGTGACATCAAAGCCTAGATTAAAATACAAATACACATGGGTTTCATGTCAGATCACTTGATCAGGTCATACAGACTGAGCTGAGTTTCGAGGTTGCCATGGTGAGTTTTGCCATGGTGAAAACGGAGTGAGGCCTGAGACTTTTTTTTTATCTTTTAAGGTTATTTTTCAGCTTTTGAAAATCTCTTTGACCCCAGTTTGTGCTAACTGAGGAGACCCAGACATTTTTTGCTAAACTGGTTTGAGAGCCGCTGTTATTGGAATTAATTTAATTATGCAGATGGTTTCTGTGTGTTTCTGTATGTTCATTGGTGTTGTACATGTGTTCAGTCAGTCCACATGAGCTGACGTGTTTTGACGATCATAAACCTGGATGAAACGGGAGGATTTGTGTTCTTCCAGGGAGAGCGGGTGTGGTGTTGCATGTAGTTTTGTTTTGTGCAACTAATTTTGGTAAATGTTTTAATGAGCATTTCCAAGCTATGTCTGGTTACGACATGACACATTGCTTTTGACCAGAACAGGTGTAATGCACAAACCAGCTGAACATTAGATGACTTCAACGGGGAACAGACCAGAGTAAACACTTCTGACATTTCTGTTGATCCATGTTATCAGTTCTATCACCCAAAATCTCAACTTCTGGTTGTAGATTAATATAAGTAAGCATGTTCTTCAAACAGTGTGGTGTGAATTCCGAGATTCCAGCTCCCAGATAACGCAGAATCTAACACTTCCTCTATGTGCTCTGTCTGAAGCTGGCTCCGCACAGATATATTGCAGATATTTTACATGGCTTTTTCTCAATTGCTTGAGCATTAGAATTACCATTACACCCAGGAATAGAAACCTAATGCCCGTGTCATGTCCCCAAAGAGCTCCATTGTTGATATTACACTACACGGAGTTGCTGAGTGATGGTTATCGCCAGTGATTATAGGACAATAAAGCATTCAAGAGCTGTTTAATGCTGTGAAGACCATTTTCTCATGCAATCATCCTTAAAATGATAACTCCTTTCTCTTAACTCGTTTGGCTGCCTCCTCTTTCTCCTGGGATCACATGGACTGACATAAACTTGGCGAAACATGCAGCTGTAATTTTAAAGCACTCGGAGCAGAACCAACCAGACAACACTCACGTTCTCTTTCACTTTCACGCCTTTCACTCTCCCGTTCTGAATTACAGAGTCAACATGCCAAAATGTTTCTCTGTCTTCATTTAGAATTCATTTAGAAAACACTTTTAGATGAAAGCACCTACAACCTTTGTGTAAGCCTGTCTTCATATGTGTCTATGGTGTGATGACCGATGGATCAATTGCTTTTGAAGTGATTTCCTTAATAAATATCACATTAATGGACTTCATTGATAAAAACAAAAATAAGCATATATCTAAAATAAAAATTAAACCCAAAAGCATAATATAGAGTAATATTAGGATAAGTGAAGTGTTTTTCTACTGCAAATATCCACTTGATTCATAATGCAAAGAGGTTATGCTTAAAATGATCTTCAAAAGATGGTCAATACTTGCTGTTAGAAACTCAATATTTATTCTTAAACAAAATTCTGAATGCTGCAAAATATACCCAGTGCTGGTCGGCTGTTTCATGTTTACAATACTTCTTTCTTCATTGAAAAGTACATTTAAAAACACAAAGTATGGTGTCCTAGGTTTTTGATAGGTAGGGTAACATATATTTACATGTAAATCTGTAATTGCAGATTCTGTTAACATCTAGAGTTATAGACAGAGTCGGTCTTTGCATAGAGGCGTTCCTAGGCAACTGCCTTGGGCCCCTCCCACTGCAGCCCACTGTAGGGGCCCCCTGACTAGCTGACTTATTTCTCACATATTAATGTTGATGGGCCCCCTAGCAAAATTCGCCTTGAGCCCCCAAATTGCTAAGTCCGCCACTGGTTATAGAGTAGCACAACCAGCAGGTCAGATAAGTCAGACATCTGGGTCAAACGCAGGTTCAAACTGCAAGATCCAGGTTAAATACAGACAGTCAGACAGAGCATTTGGAGACTGATTTGGAGAATGTTTCCCTTATCTACTGTAAGTGATGACCATGTGAGTTTGAGTTCATCTGTAGAGCTTTATAACTGATGATAAGATTTACAGATAAGATTTTTTCATGTGTGAACTTTGTAAGCTATAAGTCCTTTAAGTTTGGTGATAATGGCCTACCTTTGTTACTTAATGCTGAGCGCAGTTGGCCAAATTCTTGGAAAATATCTCAGACTGTAATAGAAACAATTGCTTTTATATGTCAGAAGATGCATAAGAAAATAAATAATGAAAGCTATGGTGTTCTTCAAAACTGAGATAGGAGGAGTTCTGGGTAAAGATAAGCAAAAGACTCCTGTGAACAATATCTGTTTATTAGCTTCTTGGAGTTGGAAAAACAACCTTTTCCTTCAAAAACCCAAGAATTCAGACCTGCATTTACCAAGATAATAACCCTGTGTTCATTGTAGAAGTACTTCATGAGATGGGAGAACATAGATGAGACATAAAGGGATTCACCATGCTGAGATGGTCACTGTGAGCCTTTGTTATTTTTATTCATTACCCTGATCCAAACCCAAACCAGTTTTAGCAATGGTGCCGAGGTAGCTAGATTACGATCTAATATCTCTCTGCATTTACCGCTATGTATCATGTAAGCATTCATCAGAGCAAACACAATTCACAATTCCCAAAACATCATGTCTTCTCCAACCGTACATATAAGTGGGGTTCAGGTTCCTTTCAGCATAACTCGTCTTTTTTCTATTGTTTCCTTTTACCTCATAGGACACAAGTTCAAAACTTTAGCCAAGCATGTAACTTCATGGTTTCAAGGAGAGATTTACTTCTGTTAAGCTGACCAGTCATTTGCTGGCACAGAGTTGGGGTTTGGAGAGTTCATAGCCCTGTGATTCAGCACATTCTTGCAATTCCTGTTGTTGAGTTGAAACCCTTGTTTTGCTTCTTGTTTACAGAGAGTATTTTACTTGTCATGTATAATATAAATCTGTGTACAGCTGTAGGAATTCTGCCTGTTCTAATATTTCTATGGCAGATCAAATGAGGCCTTAAGGTTGACGTTGTTCTCAAGCAGGTCTCTTCATTCTGCACCAGTCCCAGACAACCACAGAACTACCCCACAACTTTAACGCTTTGACCTTCTCCAGCAAACAAACTTCTCCGATTTCTGCATTTTGACCTGTCTCACTTCACCCTTACAGAAGCATATTCATTTTAGGCCTGTAGCTAAAGTTTCTACGAGACAAAGAGCAATTTGTGGCAGTACTTTGAACCAGTGGACTGTGACATTCTGATGAACTCATCGCTCGCCAAGGCACCGTGACCTCAACACTTTATTACATATTGCTCAGACACGCGACTGCTAATCTGAAGGGCACCGGTATATTCATGTGCCCTCTGCATGTCCGTCCATTAAATACAGAATATACAGAATGTTACAGAATATTACAGAATACAAGATCTTAAATGGGCTTAAGCATCACCCTAGTGGCAGAATCACACCATAGCGCACACACATGAGCCGACCACACCTTCTCCAGCATGTAGCCGATCATCCGGAACATTCCACGACACCGATGGAAATGCTAGGCCATATATCAGTGTGTTCTACGCTTGTGTAACATTTATCTTTTATCTATCAACATCTGTCTTGAACTGTGAACATCACACCACCTCAAAGAAAGTAAGTCACCTCCTTTACCTTCTTCTGGAGATGACCAGCAGAATACCATATCTTCAGAGCACAGCACTTTAAAGTCCATTCCTGTTTATTTATTTATTGGTTTTATAAAAAGTCACAAACATTTAACTATATATAAAAATCAATCGGCACTAGCTTAAAAATGTCAAACATTTTGTACTTTTATTTGTGTAGCAAATAAAATTAAGTGTGCCATTTAAATAAGCTCATGTGACCATAATTTATTAGCATTTAGCATATTAGAAGTATCTATAATGTCAAATAGAAAAATATTAGACAAATACTTTATAAGCTGAAATATATAACAAAACAATTTCATTGGTAGAGCAGCAACAAAACCAGTGCATACTTAGGGCCCGTTTAGTTCAGTTTCAGTTGTCAAAAGCGATGTCATTGGTTCATGACACGAATGACTATCCCAGTGCCTTCCGGCCTCTTCCTATCACACGACCAGTTTCTTTGTGTCTCAGTGTCTCTGGCATCGTGTATCGCTGTTTGGTATGCGCACCTGTTGCAATGACAACAAGCTTTCTAAAACTACAGAAGCTAGACGCAAAACCAAGTTAATGGAGCAGAGAAACACGCGCGACGTTTCTAGACCCCGATCTTGTCCTCGAAAAAGGAGAGCAGCAGTAGAATCCCCCAGCCCGTCAGCAGGCCCAAATTCTGGAGGGCAAAGGTCAACCACGGCCTCTCGCTGTCTGCGTGGACCATTGAGGGGAGCTGCGGACGTGAGACAAACACGTCAGCACCGCGGCAAACGCTAAAGCCAGAACGTCAACGTGAAACTCCACTCAGTTGGTGGAGGAACCAACTCCACTGGTACGGTTGGAGGAATGGGATAAAACGTACCATGTCGGCGAGACCCACGTAGAGGAAGAGGCCGGCGGTGACCGCCGCGATCCACTCCTTGGCCGCCGTGTCCGTTGAGACGGAGAGTGCGATGTAGAGGCCGATGAAGGAGGTGAGGGCGCTACCGACGTTCAGCAGCAGGGCCTTCTTCACCGACACACCGCAGTGCAGCAGCACAGCAAAGTCTCCTGGGGAACATCACAGGAACGTGACAGGAACGTCAAGGGAACATCTTAAGAATGTCAGGAGAACAATATTTTGACAATGAGATGCAGCATTCACGCGTTATTTAGATTGTATGTATTCCTGAATTTGTGTAGTCTTGTTGTTTATATTCCAGACTGGAATCTGATTACTGATCTTGTGGTCAAGCCCTGTTTTGAGGGTGCGGCCAGTTCTCTCTTGTGGTTTAGATAACTTACCAGCTTTTGACAAGTGAGCTATAGCGAACTTCTGCTGAACAAGATGTACCAACTGAATTTTACATGTAAGGGACTCTGTGTGTGTGTGTGTGTGTGTGTGTGTGTATAGCTCACCCAGCTCATGGGGCAGTTCATGGCACAGTACAGCCAGTGATGTGGCCAGTCCCGATCGCCAGGACAGAGAGAACGCGGCGCCTATGGCCAGACCATCAGCGAAGTTGTGAATGCCGTCGCCGATGGTGATCATGTAGGGGAGCAGCCGCTGTTCTGGAATGAGAGAGAGAGAGAGAGAGAGAGAGAGAGAGAGACAGAGAGAGAGACAGAGAGAGACAGAGAGAATGTTTAATTGACGGGGGGGGGGTGTGTTCCTGAGGCTCGATCAGAGGCGTGGACCTCACCTCTCGTGCGGGGCACTGCTTCTGGGAAGGACTTCACATGGATTTCCCCGTCGACCTGAAACCAAATGACACTCCTTACTCACACAAGGCCGTTATTCATTCGGCGGTACGGCTGCCAGAGGAACTGATCTCCTCGGCGAGGAGGATAATTGTGGAGAGAGAGTACACACTGTGAGTCACGACAGTAAGAGCCAAACAACTGGGCTTTCCTGCGGACCCCCGTGAACGATGTTACCCAACTATACGCTTGTGTTACTGTACAAGTAGACTTTTTAAAGCTTATAGAACATTTTTTTTCTTACAAATGTTTCATACAACTTAGAATTCAAATTTCCACGTATATAACTGTGCTCTCAGGTAAACTACTATTGCCAGTGTGTGTCTGCGTTTTTCACTGTATATTTATAGTTTTTTATATAAATATATATCTATATATTTATATGTATATTTATAGTCCTCTTTCCCATCAGTCCTTCCTTTCTCTCATGATTCTGTAGATTCCAGGTTGACGTCATCACGCCCTTTCTCTCATCTCCTGCGTCTGGGCCAACCTTTCTGAGATCATATTTCTTCAGAATTAGGAAGTTTAGAGTGAATGTCTTACCAGGTCGGCCTGTGACGTTGAGAGCTTGTTCTTCTTCTCTCTCTGGTACATCTGCAGGACCTTGCCATGATCACAGTGGTGTGGGTCGGCCTCTTCCTGAAGGAGCAGTATAGCAACTCTCAGCTTTGACAAGCCCCCGTGTGAAAGGGAGTTTTGCACTCAAACATCAACCAAGGCTCTCAAATTCATACCACTGAACCAGAGCAGTGAATTTCCAGTTACTGAGTTAATTGAAATGAAATGTTTACATAAAATTCTCTGGGCATACCCAAACCATTACTGGTGTTTATGCCTCATAACATTATGGGCAATATAACTCTCCTATTCTATGGGAGTTGAAGGGAGCCCAAATAATCCTAAGTTTATAAGCAATTATAAGTTTCCAAACTCCAAAGATCATCCATATGTTTGAGGTTAAGAACAACACAGTATGAGATTGCTGGTTATGAAGCTACTGCCCAAATGTTTAAGATTACAATTAGTTTCATGTTGCGTGAGATGAGACAGGACCCTTGCACTGAACTGAGCTGTGTTATTAAGGGCCAATCCAGTTTAGTCTTATAATGTCCCAAAATTGGACAGCCAGTCCAGAATCCAGAATATTTCTGAAAACAGGAATGTGCTCTTTAAAACCTCGCCAGTAATCTGCGCAAAAAATATTCAGCACAACGGACTGCGGCCACGTTAGACTTACTGAAGCCATTTCTAATGGTGATTCATTGTTAATGGATCCATGTCAAAGGCCTCATTGTTCTTTGCTGGTAACTTACTCCATGATGATGAGAGTGGTGGCTCCCTTTGCGAGTGATGATGGAGAAGATGGCCTCCATTAGGTAGAAGTAATAGACACCACCCAGAAGCACCAGCAGCTTGAACATGTGATCAGAGTTTGCCCCTGATTGGGAATGGCCATCAGTGTGACTCTCCCCATGCACATGGAGGCCCAGGAACTACACACACACACACACACACACACACACACACACACACACACCCACACACACACACACCCACACACACACACACACACATATATACAGGAAAATATCAATCAAAAGACCATCAAACCACAACTCTGATGACACTATCAGCTTCAACTAAAACTCTCTGTTCTCCCCAGATTCCCCACGAAAGCACTGTGAAGCAATTCAAGCCTTTTGTTCAATTAAAGGCTTCCATGTTCCAGCCTGTTAATCCTGTTATTTTCCGCCCGCGCTCTTGACACTGGGCGACAGGGTGTCGTTATGTCCTCACAGCAAGTGGCAGGACACACGGAGGAGCCATGAAGCACAGCCCAGGGGAAATAAGGACCCCCCCCCCCCCCCACAGGCACCATCAGCAGTGAGACGGAGCGTGGTGGTCGGAGCATGCTGCTGAGATGATGGCCTAAGGTCTGATGGTGGTGGTGGTGGTCAGAAGGACACAGCGACACTGCGATGTCGATTGTCTGAGGGAAAACTCTGTGTACAGGACTCTTCACTCTAAAATGGGTCAAGGGGGTCTGTTGGGGATCTGGTAGAGCTACAGTCAGTTCACGTTTTATATTTATCACATATTTGGCTTATGTAATTAACTGCAGACGTACTATCCATAGCATGGTGCCACATTTTGTAGATTAGACAAATATCTGTTCAAGCATCTTCAATTTGTTGAATGAGGGGTTTGTCATTTTATGTTATTGAAGGTTTGTAACTGAAATGTGAAATGTGAATGACATATAGTATAATTAGCTATTTCCAAGTCCAATGCAAAATATTCTGTTTGCATTGTATATATTCAGTGAATGTTTTACATTTGAATAGAGACATCTAAGAAATGCTAGGTGGGTGTCTGTAATCAGGACCACAGTGATGGCTTCAGCCGTGGCCACCCTCAGGAGCTTCTACAGTTCTCCTCTTAACACAGTGGTGCCAGTGAGACCAGGAACACCACAACAGCCCTGAGTCACTCATCTGAGTGCAGTAAAACAAAAATGCTACAAATCACAACTACTGTTCCACGAATCCTAAAGATCAAAGATGACCGAACCATGCCCGTCAGCTGCTTTAACGAAGTGGGCGGGAGCGGCGTGCAGGTCTGACCGTGGGCAGGAGGTGGAGCAAGGCGTCGCCGGTCAGCGAGCCTACAGCCAGGCTGATGCAGAACTGGATGCAGAGCTGGAAGACGCCACTGCAGGAGCTACAGAGCAGAACCACGATGCCCAGCATGGACGTCAGACAGATCAGCACGTTGGCCAGGGTGGCGTAGACGTACCCTGCAGAGGAAGGAGAGAGAGAGAGAAGCAGCGTGATTTTGGGTGTGTTTCAGGGCCGAGTTTGGAGGCAGAAATATAGCAGGCAAAAACCATTCCAGGGTGATGTTTCTGTACTGGGAAACGCTGTAGCATCTTTACCTGGAAGGATTGTGTTTTAGATCATCTAAACAAAGGGAACTGCTTATGAATCCAAAATGGTTTTTGATTTATTCATCGGTGTTGTTTTGTTGCCTTTTGTAATGCAGGTGGACACCCATGCAGAAATCAGTTGGGACAACTAAGACACAGGACGCTAAACAGGGACACTCAGTATCCATAGCTACTGTACTGTATTGTAAAGACCATGGAACTATAGTGCTTCTAGGGCCGTGACTCACGGTCAGTGATGCTGAGTGATTCGCCGGGGGGCTCCGCCGTGGGACTGGTCTCAGTGCAGGCTTTGCTGAGCAGCTGCTGGATCAGGGCAGGGCTGAGCCGGGTGAACTGATCTCTGGTCAGTCCTGTGCCATTAATATGGTAGATCTTCAGCAAGTCCTCTGCACTGAAACAGGCCTATAAGACAAAGAATAGCACATAACCATATTTAGGTTTTAAAGTTTTTAAACTGGAACGGCTTATGCGTAAAACCAAATTACGTATTTCTTTAAATCTCAAAATGAATGGCAGTATCCTAAATGATGTTATTCCATAAGATGATAATCACACAGACCAAGCTTGCAGCACGACTGTACCACTGACTGCTGTTTACACGGGCTGCAAATAACATATTTCCAAAATTGGACACAGCATTATGCAGACTTAGCTTTTTACTACTCATCACACACTGAGTGGGAGATAGCGTGTGTGCGCCTTCATTTAACAAGTGGAAATTGTGATTGCGGAGGCCAGGCGAAACCTCAAAATAAATTTGAGTTCTCAAATAAATATCGCTATCATGCTTCAGCATGTGTCAGGGCGTCCATCCACACACATCACCCCTTAATGGTTGCTGCTGACACTCCGTGTTAGAACCCCGAACGTAATTTCTTGCTCTTCCAGACTATTCGCGCTGTTGTGAAATGCGGCGGCTAAACGACATTTTTGCCCTCCGAGGCCTCCGCGAAATGCACTTCATTTAGAACCGCGTCGGGCGCGAGAATGTCGCGCGTGATAGCGCGCGGCCAGTGGCGCGTGGCGTGGAAGCACTTTATCGCGTTGGAAGTAGTCTGCTAACACTCACCTGAAAACCATCTGTTAGATTTCCCTTGTAACAGCTAAAGCAGCTATTACGATAGAAGCCCCGAATAAACCCTGCTCCCTCCCTTTGGATCAGCCGTGGAAAATCGGCCAGATCAGCATGGCTGCGCTCGTCGGGACTTTGGCGAGGCGTCAGCCAACTGAGGAACCGAGGAACAAGGAGCTCGGTTAAGAGGCGACCCGATCTATCGGGATGTAACTGCAGTAATTACCGCGTCCCAGTGGCTGATGGACGGCCAGATCTCGTCCTCGCGCTGCGTCTCGTGGTCATCGTCATGTGTGTCCCCGCTACGTGTCTTCATCTGTCCCAGGTTCAGAGCCTTCATTAAAGTGCTTAGCTCTGTAAAAGGATATTGTTAAACAGGCACAAGTAAATGACTGTAAACAGAACACGGTACAAACATGTTACCACAATTAGGTGGAAAGGTCCATACGGCACATGTTTCAGTGTTTTAAACACAGCTCCACTTGTTGTCAAGGACAGGTGATGTCACCAAGATAGCGTCATTACAGTAACAGATGTCATTACTGTCACGCGCGATAATGGAGGGGGGGGGGTTGTTTTGCTGAGTGGGTGTCATGCAACCGAACAGGTCACCGTCACACCTTGAAGAGTGATGTTGACCGTGCCCACGTCTTTGAATATGTAGTCCATGAAGAAGTCCTCTTCTGGGAGGACGTGTGCAGACATGCAGTCTCCGAGTAAGGCATGGTAGACTATCACAGCAAGCACTGTGTCCAGGTCTGTGCGGGGGTCTTCATCAGTCAACGTCACATTACTCTCTTTGAGGATGTCAGAGAGCGAGAGGCAGGACTACAGTGAATATGCAAATATATAGAAAAAAACTGCATTATTAACAGCACTGGATGTCAATCATTCTCAGTAATCATTATCATCATTTCACAGGGCAGGTTCAGAGAATCATCTGTGATCTGACGAGGTCTGGAAAAGTATGTTATATCGGAAAATATATAAATTATACCTTCATTGCTGATTTCAGGCCTAGATTGTGTGTGTGTGTGTGTGTGTGTGTGTGTGTGTGTGTGTGTGTGTGTGTGTGTGTGTGTGTGTGTGGTATAACTTTTGTCCCCATAACAGGAACAAGGGAATTCAGATCCATTAAATATGGCCTACTTACCCAACTGTGCCCTTCGGGGATATAATACTGTTCCATATCATGTAGAAGTTTCTCCAAGCCTTGTGTTCCCATGCCAAGCCCATTGTCATGGTGACCGCCCTGGTTACCATGGAGCAAGATGGACTGGATGAATCGATCCGTTTCCTGAGCCCAGCGACCGTCCTGTATGGCTGCGCAGGTGCTGGGGGCGGAGCTTAGGAACAGGCCACACCCCGCTGCCACCCTGAAGAAGCCGTCCATCTGGAGACCGTCGGCGCTGGAGTAGTTGCTGACCAGCTGTACTATACTCTCTTCTGACAGGCACTGCACACACATCCATCACCCACAGAAGAACAAATTTAGTGCTCCACGCCTTCAGAGTCTGAGTAGTGCTTTATTGGCACAGTATCTTCTCACATATAAACAATTAGTCTTTGGTTACACGGTAATCAGAGTAGCTCACGATGCAAAGAAGAATTTGCGATCACATAACCATGTGACGCTTTATTATAATACTGTGTGGAAACAATGTCACAGGAACTGTACTCTGCTGTTCAAGAACCGTATGATTAAACGATGACTAATTACGTGTCATATCTGGCTCCGCCCCCTGTGTCAGTTTCGCCTACTTCTCCAGTATAACCCCTCCTGTCTGTCACGTCTTTGTTTTTGCTTTCCACGTGGTTCGTTCTGCCTGTCACGCCCCTTTGCTATAGCCCCGCCCCTTGCCTATGCGTTTCAGTTGATTCTAGTTCTGTTTGAGTTATTAGTTTGGTATTTATTCCTTGTGTGTTCCAGTCATTCCTTGTAGGTTATTATGGTTGTAAGTTTGTTCTTCCTGATATGAATACTTAGTTTAAACTCTTGAACTCTTGGTTGCTTCGTAAAGGTTCAGTTTCTCTGTTTTTTTTTTTTTTTTTTACTGTGTGTTTGTATGTTCGTTTATCTCCTCATCCTGGTTTTAGTTTGCGGCACTTTTCGGTAAATTCCCTATAAATTGGTGTTCATGGTTAGTTTTGTACCCAGTGTTCTGTTATAGTTAATACACGTATATTGTTTAAGTCTTGTGTTTAGCGAAGTCTCTGTACTCTGTGTATTATAAAGTTTCGTTAGTACCGCGTGTGTTTTGGTTTTACACTTATTGTGATTTCCTGTTGGTTTGCTTTTGTCTTTAATCGTGCCTCGTCGTCCTGCTGCCATCCGTGTCGGCACGGTTAAGCCATCGCAGGCAGATGACGAGGGAAATGGTTGAATCTGAATACGACACCTGCTCTCTATTGCGCATGCGTCCGCCTCCTTCGAGTGATGCGTTACAGATGACCGTGAGTTCAGGTCAGCCACAGTGCTAATGGAGCGAACAGGGACTTTAATGTGGATGTAAACAAGTGCAATCCGTATGGGTGGTTAGACTGGGGAAACTGGGAATTATAGCGCTTTTTGGCTTTATCTGTGACTTATCCCGTATTCTGCAATACGTTTTCACTCTCTCATGGCGGTGAAAACACAACACGGTCCTTCTGTGGAGGAATTAACCGTGAACGTTATTTAAGAGGCGAGGCAGGGGTTTTCTTCATGACGTCCATGAGAAAAACACTTCTAAAATGTTATGGGCAGTAGAAATATTATTTACTGTTAGAAAAGAGCTGCCCGGTACTGCCTGGTCTGATCTTTCCGATTTCATATAATTATGGACTTCAACTAAGCCATTGTTACTGAAAAAAGCCACAGGGAGTAGTTTCTCAAAGAGCCCTTTCATTGGAAGGGTCACTTTAACAGGGCCTCGGTTTTTCATTTTGCAAATGATCCCACCACATAAAAGAACTTTTATGAAATAATCCTGAACAAAGCTTTCAAAAATTGTTCTGAGAAGATGTTCGTCGCAAACGTTACGTGGACACGCATGGATTAAAAATTCCTCCACTAACTGTATTGCCTATCGAGTTATTTATGGGAAGGACTTCAACGGAAAGGAAAAAAAGACTCCGATGAACACACCATGTAAAATTCCATCATTGAAATTCCAAATTGTTCGATTTTGTTTTACAGAAACACTACAAGACTACATTTATGTCAAAGATGAATGTGTACAGATGAAGCTTTAAAATGTGAAACATAATTTTACGTACTATGTTATGGACTAAAAATATGGACTTAAATCATGTTATGCAATCAAACTATTTCATTGTCTATGTTAATGTCCCAAAACACTATTTCAGATAAATAACTTCTATCTGCAGATAAATCTGCTTCTATCGGTCCCTGTCCTCTCAACGGTCCACGACGTTAAAACCACCTAACACATATATATAGGCCTATATACATATATACACATTTATATAGGCCTAACACATTTTTTGGTTTATTTAAACAAACTGTATATTAAATATTTTGAGAGTAGCCTTTAAATGCAGTAAACAGTATAAAGCAGGGCTCAGGTCTAAAGCACGTTTGCTGCTGCCGGACCTGTAGCGCACGAGCCCGTAACGGGCGTGTTTGGACCTCGACCCCGTAAGAAGGTCGAAGCGAGCCGAATGAGCCGTACCTTTCCACACGACACACCGGGGCACTGCACACGTTTCTCCAGGAGTTTGAAAAAGGAGCGAACCGCATTTTCAGTAAGGTAGTCTTCTCCTGGCGCCAGCAGGTTCACCACCTCCGCATAAATGTCGTCTTTTGTGGAATGCGAATGCTTAATCAAACCGAGGCAAATCAGGAAACATAGGAGAAATATGTTTGCGTGTTCCATTGTCGTTCTCGATAGCTTTCCAAAAAACCACGTCTTTTAGTGATGGATTCCTTTGTGGATCAGTGTCCGCAGACTGAGAGAAGTTTTAACCTCTTCAAGTAGGGAATACCTGTTAAGGTAGAGACTCGTGTCTTCGCCACTGAGTCCTGATTGGTCCCCTAGTGTCTTGATCTGCACAACGTCTCATAAAACCAGGAGTTTGTTCCGTTTGCCAGGATGGGGGGCACGCCACCTGTCCGGCTGAACCCACTCGGCTCCTTCATCAAAATTAATGCTTCATTGTCTGACAAACACTATCGCCCTCACAAATTACACATGTACACCTCATGCGCAAGTGACATCGTCATTAACATTTTTTTGGGTTTGCCGCGTACATTTGATATCAACAATTACAATCGGCAAGTAATACCATAAGTATGCGTGAGTGGTTTTCAAAGCAGTTACAAAGGAAAGACAAGTACATCAGTATAAAGTTATCCACCATCTAAACCAGTGACACACAAGCTGTGGAGAAAAGAAACCTCTGACAAGGAAACACACCAAGAACAGGCCTCCCCAGACACAGGCTATTTGCGCTGAGGATCATTTGAGGTAAATATATTTAGCAGCACCTAATAAATTAAAGAAGTCACTGTGTTACTATAATAGGCCTTAGACTGCAAGGCTGCATTGTTCATAGCTGTTTGGCCTATCACAGCAGGTCTATGTTAAACTCAGAATGTATGTGGGGTTACACCCCTAGGGATGGTGATGTGGGTTTTTTTGTTTGTTTCCCAAACTCTCTGACAGTGGTTGTTTATGTTTGTTACTGGTCTGTTACTGCTGCCTAATCACAAAGTCAGGATGCACATATGGTTTATTTCCCTCTCACCAACCCCTTTTAAATACTGTTTCTTTTCTTTAAAAACTTTTGAGAAAGTTACCCAAATCAAATATCAAAAAATATATAAGCCTCTCTCTCTCTTTCTCTTTCTCTCTATCTCTCTCTCTCTCTCTTTCTCTCTCTCTCTCTCTCTCTCTCTCTCTCTTTCACACACACACACACACACACACACACACACACACACACACACACACACACACACACACACACACACACACACACACACACACACACAGTCGCTCTCTGTCCTTTTGCATTCGTTATGTAGATGTAGAACAGCATGACCTTTGACCTTTCCTGCAGAGCACACCTTTTTCTTTTTTCAAAGGTTGGGCCTTGGCTAGGGCACGCACCAGCAGTGCTGATCTGAGGTCAGTCTTCCCTACCGAAAGGCACAAAAAAACCAGTCCAAATGCAGCATGATGGGCCATCCTCTCACATCGCTGCCTCTGCAACCCCCCCCCCCCTCGCTGAATCAGCTGTTACACAGCTACAACAGCAGAGTTTTGCTAGGGGTGTAACCGTCAGCATTTTCTCTGAAGTGAACACCTTCTCATTACGGGCCGCTGCAGGACACAGGTGAATACCTGACCTACTTCTCCAGGAGTGGTGTGTGAAGCTCGGAGGAGACAAGGCCCGTGAAGCAAGCTCGGGACGCCGGCGACCCACTCCAGGTGATTCGAAGTTCTGGTGGCAACCCTCTCATCTGATGACTCGTTTCCTGTCTGCTTTCTTGGCTCATGAAACTTAGAAGTTGGGATCTCAGTTTGTTATTAAAGACTCTCGAGGACCTGGATACTGTGTTTGCTCTTTTCTAGGACATTTTTATTCCCAGTGACTGAAGACGGTGAAACTGCCTGGCACTGTTTGAAGTGTATGAGGTTAGCTGGGACTTGACCTATGACCTTTCACTCCCTTGTGTGACGTGTTCGCACCTTTCTGCCACACCCTGTGTGTCACTGTCGTTGCTGTTGAATCATTTTTACTGAGGCACTTTTCACTCCTCTGTATGTGTTTTTCACACGCCAGTCACACATACTTGTGATTTTTGTTTGACGATTGTAACCTTTGATTTCTAATACTAAAAAAAGATTGAATGATGATGTAACTTGTGTACATAAGGTGTACATATGTAATTTGTCCACAAGAGGGAGCCCGATGCCCTCCCATCGTAACAATGCAAACACGACACACCAGTTGTCCTTAGGAGAAGAGTTCATCTTCAACATGATACTAAGCTCTCTGAGAATTCCCAAATGCACATTGTGATGTTTAATGGGATTTCCCATATTTTTTAAATAAGACTTTCTTTAGTCTCTACGTAAAGCCTGAAAAGTGGTGTTCCTATGTGATTTAATATGTGACGCTAATTAATAAAGGCACGATAAAGGTTTTATCTAACTACCAGCACAGCATTATTGTGTGTTTATGTGGAGATTCGTCCATGAAAACGTACCCGTAGCCATTCACTGGTGCTTTATTATAACATGCAACTTATTCCTGTGGCCATCGGGGAATGGACGAAAGTACATTAAAGCCAGCTAATAAGACTCCCTTATTGACAAACCCCTATCTCCCTGGTCAATAACATAAACAGCGCAAGCCTTAAGGCTAGACACTAGCGCAACAGAAAGAGACAAACGGTCATTCATCACGTTGTTTTATTACAAGCAAAAAGACCCATTACGGGCTGTACGCGGCACCTTCCTCCCGAAGCTGAGTGCTCCGGCGGTGGCCAGCTGACGTAGTCGGGAAGAGAAAATGATCTCCGACCGCATTGATCCGCGCGGAGCTTTTTGCTGAGGGCGGGGGTAGGTGGGGTGGGGAGGGGGTGTTGGGATGATGTGGGGCAAAGAGGTGCCCATAGAACGTCTGTGAGAGCTGATTGGTTCCTGTAGCTATTCTTCTCCGAACAGAATGGCATAGCCATCCAGTAAGCGGACGGAGACGCTATTGTTATGCTAAATATACATTATTGCAGACTTACAGTCTTTTTCAGGGCCTTATGGGTATATGTATTCATAGATAGTTGCTTAAACTATGCAGATGGGAGGATTTTAGGCTCAGCAGGAGGCTCTTTGTGCAAAACGAAAAACTTTTTTATAGTGAATATGCCAGTCTATGCAAAGATATGTTTATTATTCACAAGGATTGTAAATGTAATAGCCTGTTACATAAAAATACCTAATCTATTCTTTTCAACAGGTGACAAGACATATACCGTCTATCAATTTGGCCTTTTTTCCTGTATGGGGGTAAAGATTATTAAAAACAACTCCTTTTCCAACTCAAAGTTTATTTATTTTTTTACACTAAAATATTGTATAGCTTTGTTGGTTAATGATCATTTCTGGAAACTGTATAAACTGTATGTAATTTCGAATTCTGGTTGTGAGTTTATTATTATGCAGTGCTCATTTGATTGTGCATTGAATAAATGTAAGATTTATTGTGTCCTCCTCTTGCCTGGGGCCCCTGGCAGCCCAATGGTGTGTGTTCATCTCACTCCTCCAGTTAATGATCCTCCCATTAAGAGACCTGTAGGACCACGGAGAGGGACACGTCCCACATGGGGACGGCTTTTGTGTCTGGGAGACGAGAGGGAGACAGGAGATATTAACGCCATCCCCAAACCCACCCCCTCCCTCTGGAAAACACACGCACTCTAATTCATTCATACAAGATGGTCTCAAAGAGCAGACATGTGTACACACACAAACACACACACACACAATCACAGACTCGCACGCGCACACACTACACGTTTTATTATGAATACATGTATATACCTTCTTAATTGCTCTTTCACAAGTGTCCTGTTCTATCTTCCTTACACATATAAACACACACACACACACACACACACACACACACACACACACACACACACATATACAATCACACACATACAATCACTTACAGACTCACACGTGCACACATTACACTGAGTTTTGTTATGAAAACATGTATATACCTTCTTAGTCGCTTTTTCACAAGTGTCCTGTTTTATCTTCCTTACACACATAAACACACACACAGAGACACACACACACACACACACACACACACACACACACACACACACACACTCACAGACCCAGTCTGACAGCAATCACAAATGAAGCGTTAAATTAAGAAACAGATAGCAGTGTTCCCCGGAGAGTGGGAGTCCCTACACAAAAGGAGAACCCGGCTGAGACCACACCATCATTAGCCTCACAGAGACACCCTCTGCCTCTCCACATCAACAACCAATTAAAGGTTAGCTTCTCTCACTAAGCCTCTCTCTCTCTCTCTCTGCCTGGTTGTGTTCAGACTAAACTAAACGTAACCTCTTCAAGAATCTCAACAAAATCTTGCACACAATACCAAAGTAAGGCAACACATTTCATTCAACAGAGAGAAAATAACGAACTGTCTTTAAATGAATGACTGAGCCGCTTGTGCCCTTAACCTCGCCTTCAAAATCCGCTAATTAACTCATTTCAAAGTACTCTCGGTGTCTTTTTCATCTTTGGGCTTTGTTGTACATTCATAGGTGTGTTGAGCGTCGATATTGCTTGGTGTCTGGGTATTTGAGTGACAGATTGTGGTGGTCCAGAAATGTGCGGAGCCCGGCACAAAGATGTTTCTTTCTGATCAGCGCCTGCTCTCAATCGTTTTGCATGCGTCTGAGGGGAGCGAAATGACGAGGGGCTGTCAGATTAATCTCCTGCATTGCAGACACTGGCAGTTCACTGGTAGCCCATGAAGGAGGCTCTAATCCAGCGAGGATTATCAGCTGTGTGTGTAAAAATGGAAAGTAAAATAAGGATGAGTTTTGTGTGTGTGTGAACGTGTGTGTTCTTGTTTGGTGTGTGTGTGTGTGTGTGTGTGTGTGTGTGTGTGTGTGTGTGTGTGTGTGTGTGTGTGTGTGTGTGTGTGTGTGTGTGTGTTTGTGTGTGTGTGTCTGTGTGTGTGTGTGTGTGTGTGTGTGTGTGTGTGTGTGTAAGACAGAGATGAGAGGACGAGGACGAGAG
>NC_135216.1:25025818-25038318 GCF_052324685.1 Brachyhypopomus gauderio
TGAAAATATTTACTTTCTCCTCTATGCGCTCTCTCTCTCTCTCTCTCTCTCTCTCTCTCTCTCTCTCTCTCTCTCTCTCTCTCTATGTAGTTCCTTTCCTCCTGAAGTTGAGATTATGTCTTTGTTTTCAGATGCCAGCGTGCGCCTGTCAGCCCTCGTCAGCGGCCGCCGACGGTGCAGACCGCCATCCAGCGCCCCGCTTTAATTAGCGTCTGTGCGGCAGTCATTACTGCAATTAGCGCGGCTGTGTGTGTCTGCCTGGGGTACCTGTGCACGAGCGCCCCCCCCCCAACAGGACCTCCCTGAGCCCAACAGCTGCTTTTTTCGAGTGTGCTTGTGTTCGTGCGAGTGTGTACGTGTGTGTGTGTGTGCATGCGTGTGCATGTATGTGTATATGTGCATGGGCGCTTGCAGAACATGACTCTATTTAATTACCCACTCCTTGTTCATTTATTTGTTTGCCATCTCACACCCAGAACCTCGTGGGAGTTTCCCTGCTCTTTGTTTTTGTGGTCATGGGTAGATATTAGGAGCTATTTGCTGTTCTGTTATGTTATGTTATGGTTATGTGTGTGTGATGAGGTGTATATGTCTGTTGAAACTATATTTGACACACTGTCTATTGCAGGATGAGGATATTTGGGTGACCAAAGGATCTACAATCTTGACATTTGTTCTCACTACATTTGTAAATATTGAATTCTGGGAGCTCTAGAGCTCAACACCTCAAACAATCCCAGCCCCAAAAACTGACATGTTTTGCCTCAAGAGCACTGTTGACTCTTCCTTATACGTCTCCATATATTTTACCTCTCTAGATATTTGCATCTCCAGAAGATAAAATCATGTCACTGGAGACTTGAGTATAAGAACTCCGTGGATATGTTACTCTTAGTGTTGGGATGAGCTACACAGCCATGGACCACAACAGTGGAGGAATGAAACCTTCTCTGCTGTTTGCTGATTGGTTCCTTCCCTCTGCGGTTCGTGCACAACAATCCCTGTAGTATTTTTAGCGAAGTTTTTCTGTTTAATTTCCTTCCCTTGCTCAGTCTGTTTCCGAAGATTATTGAGTTTACTATTTGGGTCACAGCTTGTTTCACGCCCTCCGTGTGTCTCCCTCCTGTGTTGATTCGTTCCAGTACAGTGCAGCAGGAAATAACTATGGACCAGATGTAAATCTCGGCAGCATCCTACAGGACTAATATTGCCGCACCACGTCAGCTCGGCGCCACGCACATCCCACTCCCCGTCTGACTCTCTTTATTTCCGAAACTATCGACTCCTGTCGTCTGACACCAGGAGAGAATTAGTTAAACAATTAGGCAAACAGTGGGCTTAATTGGGTAATCAGAGAGCAGGAGAAGACGCTACGATTACCACACGTTAGCGATGGTGGTGGATTTGTTTGCAGAGCAGACTAGCGGCTAATTCGTGAGGTTCCTCCGAGAGATGAGGGCACAGCAGAAGTGCTGGAAAACTTCTGTCTCAGCAGCACCACACACACACACACACACACACACACACACACACACACACACACACACACACACACACACACACACACACACGCACACGCACACACACACACACACACACACACACACGCACCCCTCATACCTTGTTCCTTGCAACAATTTTGTGATTTAAGATTACGGTTCCAGCCCAGGCGGGATATCAAAGTTCACGATACTGTTGGCGGTCACTGGTTTTCTTTTATTGGGTTCGAGTTTTTAGTGTGAAGTATTTTATTGTTTCAGCACTCATAGGAGGGAAACAGGTTCGTCATACCGCACTGTTTCGTGTGTGTGTGTGTGTGTGTGTGTGTGTGTGTGTGTGTGTGTGTGTGTGTGTGTGTGCACAGAGATCTCAAAGGGGATAAGTAATGCTAACGCCATGTGCTTCAAACACAGACATACAGAAATGCTTCAGACACAGACATATAAAAGACAGAACACACGAACACACACGCACATGCGCACGTGCGCGCGCACACAGCTGTTAGGCGAGCATATCCCTCTCCATTTCCCTGTAGTCCTGGGAGCTCGGACGCGAGGCCCCAGAGACACCTACTCATTCATCATGGGCTGTCAGCCGGTCCGCACCACACTGTCACACTGCTGTTGATTTAGTACGAGAGCAATTGACACGCAGAACCTTCATCTTCCCATAGAGGACGACCGGCCAGATTTACAGCGAATCACAAACCTCTATATCACCCACTATCATGCAGCCTCACAGTCCTGCAATCATAGTAAAGGGCTATCACTTTCATAAACAACATAGTCGGGGGGGGGGGGGGTAGCTGATTGCAAAGTGGTTAATATGCATCCTGTTTGGGTTATCGACATTTATCTGCCCTGTGACCCTCTCCGTAACACACCTGCCTTTCTGGCATCTTAACCCCGGCCCAGCGATCAGCCCTCCAGGATTATCCTTCTGCTTCATTCTCTATACTGGGCAGTCAAAAATGAATTTTAACAGTTTCACTCCAATTTCTCACTTGGCTGAGCTAATATGCAGAAAGAAATAGAATTGATCCATGACACAAGGTTATTATTTTGCTAATGTGAAGTGGTAGGTTTTTATTTTTATTTCTTTGCTAATAATGTTTTTTTTTATCCAATCAACATTCTGACCACACAGGAGGGCTCTGAAATCTTTCCTGACTTGAGATTAGACGCCCTCCAAATTAATAATTGTTACATTCTGTCTCAGAAACCAGACACTGTGGAGGTGTTTAAGAGGCCTTGTTTGCATATTTTAACATGCTTTGTGAAGCCTGACCACTTCAGTTTGAATATTACTGTAAGTTCAAGCGTTGATAACACCAATGCTTCACGTGCCTGCACTCTGCGGTTGCCAGATGTTGCAGCATAACGCACAGATTATGCAGAAGGCCAATCTGTCTGCTGTTTAGAACAGGGTGATGATAGGTCATTCTTCTTCACGTGGGATGACAGCGGGGGAGACTTTCGCAGCTGGGGATTTCTCACTTAGGACTTGGTGACGACGGACTTGCTGGAGAGGGTGGGAGAAGCGGGGGGGGGGGGAGGGGGGGTATTAACCCCTCAGGCTACTTGGGCTCAAGGAGAAGGGGAGGTCAGTGAGGGGCAACCCAGCTCTGAGAAGGAGAGGTGGCAGAAACTCCAGGAACGTCCCTCTACTTTACAGCCACTTGATCTCCCAGCAGCTTCTCTTCTCCTCGCAGAACGGGCCGGACGGCCGCAGCTGCCTGTGTGAAACGCAGTGTCACGCCGAGCACACGGCAGCCGCTCGGCCATTTCTGGTCTTCTTCTGTTCTTTGTTCTTTCTCCATGCATGCATCACGCCGAAGACCATAATGTATGAGCATCATTAAAATGAATGAGAGCTAATGAGGATCAAGAATAGGTGACAGGGCTGTATCACAGTTGGCTGAATAAAAGTCACTGTGATAATCTCTGATTTGTAATAGTTCTCCCCAGATTAAACATTATGGAGATTATTAGCATGCCCTATCTCTGTTTGTCATAGGGCATATGAACTATTTGTTTGTAAACAGATGGACATTTTATTCTGTAGTAAATAGGTATTTATGTTGTTTTGTGTTTTGCTTAATCTTATTTTGAGTCCAACCTGCAATTATCAGCATATCAAGCTTTAGAAAAGTGACAAAATAAGTGTTTACCCACCTGGTATTGAATGACTTGACAACGCTTAAATACCTGTTTCCAAAACACCCAGTATACGGTGGTGGGAATATTCTTTTTAATTTGTCAAACGGAAATCAAACTTAATTAAGGAGAATAGCTGCATCTGTTCCACGTGAAGCTTGCAGGGTCCATCAACCCCCAGGTGGTCTGATAATTAAAAACATATTTCTTCCTACTTAAATGAAGTTAGGCCCTCGGTAAACATCTGTTTGGAGAGAGAACTGCCAGACAGGCGGAATGGGGTGCGTCCCAGACAAGCGCAGCTCCTGAACGGAACAGGAAACATCCCACACTTGTTTTCGCACTGTTGCAGTTTCGGAAACACCGGATCCACAGTCCACGTTGTGAAATGTGGGACGTCACCGCATTTTCGACGACGGCGTTGCGGTATGTCGTCGGTGGTTTGTCGTCGGACACCTGTTTGATCACTCGCTCGGTCAGCCGCGATACACAGGCTCGCTGCTCAAATAATGCGGGATTTCCGTTTCTCCTACCGTCGTCTTTCACCGCTGGAGTTCTACCTTTGTAATTCTTCATGCCAGGAGACTTGGCCATACTCTTTTTCCATCCTTCATCCATTTCAGATGCAGTCTGAATCCCCCGATCCTTCTGAAAAGTTGTTATCCTCTTTGTTGGAAGCCTCTGTATTTGCTCTAGACTTTATTTAGAGCTCATCAGACATAGACAACGAGATCCCATCACATTACTCCAAATACCAATTTGCCAATGACGTGCTTAAAGAGGCCTGACTTTTATTTTCAGAAAAGGCTTACAGAGCAAGGAGGAAAAAAGTCACTGAAAAAATTACACGAAGAATAAAAATTTCATGCAGAACAATCACTACAAGCAGAATAGCATTACATGTAGAATATTGTTACATGCTGATTATTATAACAAACAAATACCTGCCCAGTGGTCAAATGGGCCCCAGAGGCTTCTGTCTTTACCATGAGGAGATTACCAGTCATATTGTGGGGGTGGAGACACAACGCTGAGGGATTCAGCACCATCACAACTTCTCTAAAGCTATTTTGTACAACCACGAAGAACCATGTGTTAGTACAGAATGCCACTTGTGTAAATGTTTGTGAATGGTACTTCATTAAGAAAGTCTTCATGAAAATGTGAGTTATATTACTGTGACAATAAAGTGGAATCTCAGTATATTACAATTCGCAAGGATCCAAGACTTCATCAGACTTGAGATGTGTAAGACACAGCACTTTCTGGTGAAGCACGGAGAGGGCAGATATTCTTGGACCTGGGCCACGGTTCTGGGATCTGAACTGATAATCTCGCCTCTTTGTTTTGGTGTTATGGAATCTGAGGTGCTGTTCTGGGCTTTGGGATGGTGATTTAGGCCCTGGGCTGCGTTTCTTGGGACTTTGGGATGAGGTTCTTGGCTTTGGGTTCTGAGCTGGTGTTTTGGGCTCTGAGCTGGAATGCTGGTCGTTGGCACTGAGAAGCAGCTAGGAGCCCGAGGTCATCCTTTACTGCTAATTAGTTTCAGCTAATGAAGAATGTGTTACTAGCATCAGCTGATGGCTTCTTGGATCATTTGGTTTATGTTAAACAAATACGTACGCTGGATTGGTATATTCTGAGGCAAACTCAGTCTGAATATATCATGGCTTTGAAAACTCCCCAGTTCACTGGTAACATGTACTATGTCAAACACACTAAGTTATGACATGTGAATATATAGCAGACGTATGTGTGTTTGTATGTGTGCAGACAGAGCCTGTGTTTAGGCACGTGGTGACACACTTCTACAGGCTGAGACTAGACGTCTGAGACCGGTCCGTCGTGCCCTTCTCTGACCTCAATCCTGAATTAATCACTGTGAGAGAGACCACAACACTGAGCCATCAGAACCACGTTTAGTCACTGTGGTCCAGGGGGAGGGGGGGGGGGGGGGGGGGGGGGGTGAAGGTGTCGGTAACAACCCCTGGGAGGGGCAGACGTGAGAGAACACGGCGAGTGTGGCGTGATCGCTCCGATGCGCCTCCGGGGCCTGCCGTCTCCACGGGAACGCCCGCACAAGTTCCAACACTTCCGTCGCCGGCGTTGTCGGCCACCCTCGGCGTCCCGAATTTGTAGACGCCACCTGAGAAGACACGGACATCATCTCTAATATGGCTGTGGTCCTTTGATTTATTGGCATAGTTAGTGTTGCTGTTCAAGACTCCTGGTTGGAGAGAAACATCTGGCTTACTTGACGTTTTGTCTGCTGTAGTGTGGTGGTGGTGGTGGGAGGGGCTTGTTGGGGGGGGGGGGGGGCATGCAGACTCCTTATTGGCTGGGGGAAGCTTGACAGGAAGACCTGTGCCTTTTAGTTCGGAGTCATGTCTGTGTTCGCTGCCTTATGTAACTGTGCTCCCTTCTTTAGTGCTGTGCTCACCACTGTGCTTTTCTGGCCTGTTGACAACATACAGTATTTGTTTTCTTCAATCTAACCTGCCTTATTGTCTTTTCTATAATCTTACATGCCTTATTGTCATGGGCGTGGTAGTGGGGGGGAAAGTGGAACTGGCTACCCAGGGCCCAAGTAGGGAGAGGGGCCCATTTTGCTCATGTGCCTCATTTACTGACATTTATAGGGGCCCACTGACATTGAGAGTGTACAGGGCCCAGCATTTGCTGCAACGATCCTGCTTATTGTCTTTATGGGTCCTGTTAGCTGTGTCCAGGTAAGAAAACACTCGAGTAGATGAAATATATGATCCTGGAACAAACAAACAAACAAAGCAAGCTAAAACAAACTAACAAACAACAAACATATCCATTCGTGTACAGAGTTGTCTGTACATGTGCTTGTGTTTATGACTGATGGCTCACCAGGGACTTGCGAGCATTTCACATTAATACTTGTTTCGTGTGTTGTCTGTAAAGCTTAGCTGGGGTGTTAGGGTTAGTGTTAAATGACTGATGGCATTTATTTAGGCAGACAGAAGAATACTGAATGACTAAAACCATATAAGTTTGTATGTATCACAACACAGAATGTATAAATATTACTCTAAGACAGGCAAAAATAATGACAACTGGGGCCAAAACCTTATTTAGGGAAAAAAATGCCTACTGAAACATTTTCAGTGACTTCTCGTAAGTTTGTGTTTTTGTGGGGTTTGCTGAAGCTGCTGGTGGTTACTTATTGTTACCTGGCCAGGGAACTTCATGCCCAAATGATTATATTTCACATAATCCAGCCTGTTCAAATGATTCTCTTTTGATTCAGTCCAAACTTTCAGAATGACTATTTCAGTCCTTAAAATTTGGCAATTTTGGCAACTTCCCTTGACAATTATTGTTCAAATATAAATATATATGATTTTGATTATCTTCTATTTTTTAACAGCATCAGTATGCGCATATAAAATCTGGGGCCGTGTGGCAAAGCACACATAATGGGGCAGAGTGAACAAAGGGTTCCCCAGCAGTGAGGCCCTGGCTTTGGGGGTGGGGGGATGGGTGGAGAGTGACGAGGGTGGTGGGGGGTGTGGGGAGTGACGAGGGGGGGGGTGGAGAATGAGAGGTGGGGGTTCATCACTGTCTGTTGGAACAAAGAGAACCTGTAGAGCCACGCGGGCCAGCCCTCCACCCGCTGCCGTTCGGAATACATTACAAGCTGACGCGGAGAGAAACATCCCGGCTCGCTGTCTCCTCCAGGTCTCCTGCGGCGTGGATGAGGGGGGTTCTGGTTCTGAGTGTAGCTTTTGCTGTAGCTCTGCATCATTTTTCACTGAAAAACACAGCCTGCCAGAAACACGCATATGCGAACGAGGGTCCAGCCCTTGACACTGGCCAAAAATTACCCAGAGAATGTTTTGTTGCCCTAGACATGGGCGTTCATGTCTTTCTTCTCCTGCTTGCTTTCATTTCTTTCTTTCTTTCTTTCTTTCTTTCTCTCTTTCTCCCTCTCTCTCTGTCTTACACACAGATGGGCTTCTTCAGACTGCTGCCCCAGAAAGCGAGAGGGTGGGTCTGGTCAGGGGGGCAAGGGGGTTGGGGGGGGGTTGGTGGTGAGTGGTGGTGGTGGTGAGGGCGTGTTGGTGTGTGATGGTTGATATCACCGAGGTCCCAGGCTGCAGCGCCCCGGTCTATTTGCCTCTCATAACAAAGCCTTTTAGGGCTAGCACTAATCAGGCTTAGCCGAGAGTGCCGAGCTTATCAGAGGCCGTCAGACCGCTAGCACTGCCAGCTTGTCCGCCACTGATAGCAACATCGGCAACTAAATTAAATCTAGATTCCAAAAACGAGAAACACCCTCTGTCTGTATGATGAGAAACAACTGATGCTACAACACAGACCCTGTTCCCAACCCCCTCAGCTCGGGGAGATTTGGGGAATAATGGAGCCCTTGGTGGAAAGAGACGCATTATCGGATCGTCTGGACCGGTCTTGACTCCAGAGCACGCGGGCGAACACCGCGGCGCGGCTTTAATTCACCACTGGCCTTTTCGCAGCGCCAAACGGTGTCAAGAAGACGAGAGCGACTGTGTCCGACCCCCTGTGATTAATTGCTCATTTGTTGATCACCGATAGCTTTTCCTTTTTCAAGGACAAAAAAAATCAGCAGGTCTTATTGCCCGTTAAGCATGTGGCGAGTTTTCTTAAGGTACGCCGGCCAGCCTATTGAGAGGATGAATAAGTACTTCAGGGTCATTTACGCTGGAGAGCTCTTGAATGTGTGGAGAGCCAAACCAGTACCATAATGAAGCCCCTCCCCACCCCTCCACCACCCCCCCCCCCCCCCCCCCCCCACACACACACACACACACACACACACACACACCCATACACACACTGTTTCTGCCAGGCAGCCAGCAGAGCCTGAATTGGGCAGGAAATCATTAAAAGGGCATTCGTGTTTTGCAAGATGCTCCCTTCCTCTGCTTTCTTGGTGGAATACCTTAAGGTGTAGAAGTATCGGGCAATTATAATTTTCCACACGAGAGGAGTCTTGAATTACATGTTAACCAATGTCAGTTGACACTGGCGCTAATGATGATGTCAGCTCTGGTAAAAATTACCGAGAGCTAAAGCAGGCAAATCATCAGGTCTAATGAGGCGCATTGTTCTTGCGTGGTGCATGTATACGTTTGATGCGGGTATTGGACGGCATGGGATGCCTCACCCTCAAAGCTGAAAGGGGCCTTTTGTTTTGTACCAGGATACAAAAGACACCTGCTATGGATTAGGCAGACCGCCCGTGTCGAAAATTCTTTCATAGCCGCATGAGAGAAAGCACCATTATGACCTTTTGTTTCCCTGGTAACAAGTCGCCGTCCCGGCAAGCCGCCTCGGAGCGCGGCGGCCGGTTCCTCCGGCGTTTTGCGGCTTCGCGCGCAGGATTTGTGGAGTTCTCGTCTCTCGTTAGCGGGACGGCGTGCGGGACGATCTTGCACGAGGTGCCGGAGAGGCGCGGGAGGTGAGGGAGGTGCAGGGAGTGTCTGACCCGTCGGGTAGTCATGCACGACACCGCGTCTGCCGTCATCTGCCGAGACGCGCCGGGGAGCTTCGGTGATGAGCTCAGGTAACTCAGGCGAGACAGGAACTGTCGATAAGAGCTGTAAGTGTGAGCAGGGGTGTGGGGGGAGGGGAGAGACACAGGCAACAGAGAGATTTGGTTTTTGCCAGTATGTCTTACCTGCGTGTGTGTGTGTGTGTGTGTGTGTGTGTGTGTGTGTGTGTGTGTGTGTGTGTGTGTGTGTGTGTGTGTGTGTGTTTGTGTGAATGGGAGATAAGTAACAGCTGGCTGTTAAATTGAGCCACTTTCTATATTTTTAGATTCGGGTTTTTGTTTTCTCGAGAATCTCTTAACGTCTGGTGCTTAGCGGTAAGAGAAGCTGTGTTTGGGTCGAACTCCGCCATGACAACGGGAACCAGAGCAGCGAAGGACGCTTGTGATCCAACTGGAGGATGATACCTCTCAGAATCACAGCACCCCCTTAAACTGTCTGCCACCTCACCTGTCACCTCACACCGCGCACACACACGCGCTCACACACATGCAACACACACACGCGCGCACACACATGCAACACACACACGCGCTCACACACATGCAACACACACACGCGCACACACACATGCAACACACACACGCGCACACACACATGCAACACACACACGCGCACACACACATGCAACACACACACGCGCACACACACATGCAACACACACACACACACATGCAACACACACACGCGCACACACACATGCAACACACACACGCGCACACACACATGGCTTGCTGGGTTCTGCTCACACTCTGGTTGTAGCCTGTGAAATGACTTTAGGTCATAGCTCAATAACTGGGTTTTCATGGAAAGAACAGATAAAAGGGTAGAGGCATAATAGCAATCGGAGCACACACACACGCACACACACACACACGCACACACACACACACACACACACACACTTGTCAGGACAAAGGCCTATCAGGGTGTAATGAACAGGACAGAGAGTTTATCAGTGCTTGACTGTCATGCCTTCTGTTCAAACATCGATGAGCAATTGGCTGCGACCTTTTGACTCTCTGAGGTCATGGGTCCAGCGCTGACCCCGGGAGGGGGAAGTCAGGTGGGTGTGGTGGCCGCACAGAGAGTGAGCTCGATGCCGCCAGGGACAGCTCATTAAACTGGAAACTTGCTGGCCCCACAACCTGACCGCCCACCTGACCGCCCACCTGACCACCCACCTGACCACCCACCTGACCACTCACCTGACCGCTCACCTGACCGCCCACCTAACCTCCCACCTGACCTCCCACCTGACCGCTCACCTGACCGCTCACCTGACCGCTCACCTGACCACCCACCTGACCTCCCACCTGACCGTCCAACCTGACCGCCCACCTGACCACCCACCTGACCGCTCACCTGACCGCCCTCTTGACCGCCCACCTGACCACCCACCTGACCGCTCACCTGACTGCCCACCTGACTGCTCACCTGACCGCCCACCTGACCACCCACCTGACCGCTCACCTGACTGCTCACCTGACTGCTCACCTGACCGCCCACCTGACCTCCCACCTGACCTCCCAACCTGACCGCCCACCTGACTGCCCACCTGACTGCCCACCTGACTGCACACCTGACTGCCCACCTGACTGCCCACCTGACCAGTAGCCGCCCTTCTACTTCAGCACACAGAACAAAGTGTTTATTGGGCCTCATTTCTCCATCCCCGGGGTTTTGTGTGCTTGTGATGGGGTCAGAGACTTGACCCATCACATGGACTGCACTCTAGAATATATACATATGTATGCAGATTAATAACTCACCAGCTGTCCGGTGTCTTCAGGGGAGGAGGACCGTCTTCCAGGGCTTCCCTGGTGCTGGCCGGTAGAGCCCACGGTCGGCAGTAGAGGGGGGGAGACGGGTCCTACTGATCCTGTAGGAGGAGGACAGGGGAAGACAGATCATAACCATGTAGAATGTGATGTTCAACAAATAATAGCATACCATGTTCACGCATATGATAGATGTTCCAACAGGCGACGCGTGTGGTCCCGCTCCAAGGTGTTGGTACGGTCTAACAAGGTTGGGGGCGGGGCTATCCGTTTAAAAGGCCGAACTGAAGACCTATCGAGAGGACTTCCCGGAGGAGTAGCGAGTGTGCCCCGACATATTGCCAGAGACTTTTTATTGCACAGCATTTTACTGATGTTTTATCGGATCCAAGGGGTTATGTTCACATTTGTTGCACTAATTAAAATCTCGGGTGAAGTCTACTACGGAGTCAAGCCTGATCTTTTCGGGGAGAACCCTGGCCTCTCAGAGTGTAGATCGTGGAGTCGCGTCTACCCCAAGGCACATCCCCACAGTGCTCCCGGTAGCACTACATGCTGCATACAGGTGTCCGCTGAAAAGCAAAATAAAAGTCTGGATTTAATACGGAAAATAACCACGAGAACAAAATAAAAAAAATAATACGATTTTAACACAAGAGAGGTACCTGGCAGGTATTTTGTTTTTGGAAATGGGAAAACACAAGAAACCTTTTGACGAAGCAACCGTCTCTCTGTCTCTCTGTCTCACTGTCTCTCTGTCTCTCTGTCTCTCCACCTCTTCGTCAGTGCATCAGTCTGGCACCTCTCTGGACAGCAGGTTTCATCAGCACATTCGGAGGCCCCTTGAGGAACGCGCACATTTCAAACAAACAATCCGGAGTCATCAGCAGAAAAAAGGGCTGAAGAAAGGGGGAACGAACCCAATTGCGAAACTCCCAGCGCTGCAGAGCGGAGGGGTGGAGGGGTGGAGGGGTGGAGGAGGAGACCTTATCATATTGCATGCAAAGTTCAATCAGCTCCATTGCCTAGCTTCAGCAAATTGGTGGCGGACCTATATGGAGGTGGTGGGGGGGGGAGGGGTGTTTGGGGGCAGAGATATAAATATATTTTCATGTGTCCCAGAGGCACAGGCCAGCAGTGAGCGAGCTGGCCCGGGCCCATCGCTGTGTCTGCATGTACTGGCAAAGCTGTGGAGATGAGTTACCACGGAGACTCTCTCCAGCATCCCACCCGGAGGAGCTACCATGCCCAGCCCTCCATGTGGACTAACCGGCCAATCGTGAGGCTCCGTAAGGCCTTTTGTGTGTTTATATTACACTCATCTATCATTATAATGAAGTTTTTGTTTTATACGGAGGGGGGGGAGGGGACATACCTATAAAACGTAAGCAAAACCAGCCTGAGTGTCATTTTTTTCCCCAGTGAAGTGCAAGTCTTGGCTTACTTAACGGAGATCTGAGGATATTGTGAGGTGTGCGGCTGGGCACTTATGGCCGCGGTAT
>NC_135216.1:25043318-25045818 GCF_052324685.1 Brachyhypopomus gauderio
GAGCGTGGATCATCTGCTGGAGATTGTGTGGCAGCCCCTGCAGCACCTGCGTGGAGGGGTGGGTAGGTGAGGGGGGGGGGGGTGCAGACCTTTGGGATCTGGTTTCTGGAATCAAAGTCCTCGCCCCACCCCCCACCTCTGTGCAACACATCACACATCCCTCAAACGCCGCACCCACCCACACCTCCACCACCCCCCCAACCATCCTCCAGCCCCCACCAGCCTGAGATGAATTGGTGTGGGTGGGTGGAGCAGGCCGTGTGGGGTGGTGCAGCGGTGGGGGCGTCAGCCCTGCACATGTGTCCTGCCTCCCTCCCTGTATGACTCAGTAATTAGCCCTTTGGCTGTCGGCTCAAGGATGGGCCCATGCACCCCCGCCCCCTTGGCCGACACCCCCCCCAGAGAGCCGTCTGTGTTGACAGACATGCAGAGACCCGGCAAAACAAACACACGGGCCCCAGCCTGCGCGTGGACCGGCCCGTGACTCCTCAACAGCGGTTCAGAGATTTTCAGAGAGCACACGCTCGCCGTCTCCTCCCCGCGGTGGCCAGGCCGACTTCAGAGCGCCTGGCGTGGCAGGAAGGGCTCGTCGCCGGAACGTTCTCCCCCAGCACGGAGTGTGAAAAGGCGGCCGGACCGCCTGCCACCAACCCAGCTGGTGCTCAATCACCATGAGCCTCTAATGATGTTTCATCCCCACAGCAATTTATGAAATCACCGTTCACATGTACTAATGGGATGCTGTCGAGGAGCACGGCTCCAGGCTGTTTGTCAATAAGAGAAGCGGCTGCGCCTTACAGGCAGTTGCGCCTTACAGGCAGTTGCGCCTTACGGGCATCTTGCTGCGTTACGTTAGATGGATTTCGGTCTGGGCCCAGAACGACCGATAAAAGAAGCGTCTACGTCTGTAGGCCATTACAAAGTTTATAAAAGAGGTGGCGGAACCTCGTCAAGATGCTCTCGCCGAATTATTCTTGTCGCGTTTTCGTGCAAGCGATGTCTGTGGAGACAGATGTCTGGGCTCCTCTCCACAACATCTATCTGTGGATTGATGTCACCACAGCTGATGTTGGAGTGGATGGGTAAGAATAGGCATGAGCTCTGGGGACCGTCCCACGTGTGCCGCGCTGGCCATGCTCTCAGCCGTCAGTCAGCTTTACGTCGCGCGCAACGTTCCGGGTGCTTGAGTGGAACGGGAGCTCGGTGCCGCCCCACAGCCCAGCCCGGCGTGAGAAGCGGAACGGAGCGCAGATAAAGCGGACCCGTCTGAGGTGCGACCACCCTCCTTTCGGCCCTGAGAACTGTTCTGTTTGGCCTCCCACCCCACTCTCCACAGCAGTGTGTGTGTGTGTGTGTGTGCGTGTGTGTGTGTGTGTGTGTTTGTGTGTGTGTGTGTGTGTGTGTGTGTGTGTGTGTGTGTGTGTGGGTGGGTGTGTGTGTGTGCGCGCGCGCGCGCGTGTGTGTGTGTGTGTGTGTGTGTGTGTGTTTATGAGAAGCGTCCGCTCTGTTATGCCTCAAGCTAAACTTGGCTGCTCAGCTGAGAGGCCAGGTGCCACTTCAGTGCTGATGCAGTTCTGCAGCCCTTTAAAAAAAAAAACACACACACACACACACACACACACACACACACACACACACACACACACACACACACGGACGCGCACATACACACACACTCGGCCCGAGCCTGTGCTGGCACAATACATGCACTCCAGTGGAAAAGCTGGTTATCTGTTTGAGTTAGCAGGACTCCAGCTCTATAACGCTCCGAGTGCCAGGGGCAAACACAAGAACCTTCCCTGATTATGCCCGGTGAGTGCAAGAATGAAAACCAGTGCAAACATTACTGGAACTTCTCCAGTAGCCTCTCTCACTCAGTGTCATGTTCTTGCAGACACGTTCACCTGTGCACATGTGCAGAAGAGTCCCAGCTCATTGGTTCTGGGTCTGTGTCTTCACGGGTCCGTGAGGAGGAGCCGCGGGTCGGATTGCTCACCCTCCGCCTGCACCGAGAGGCACAAACGCCAGAGAACAACACCCAGCAATAAAAGACTGATAGCCGCGTGGTAATAGTTCCGCGCTGCGTTTCATTATGAACACGCGAACCTTCGGGGTGTGTTCCATAACAAATGAAATGCAAATGGCACTTTGAACGCGAGCGCACTGTGTGACACCCCAGGACGCCGTTCGCTCGCCTGCGAAAAAAACAATAAAATGAGACCCAACAAACAAACACGCGTCATCTGCCCCACCGGCCACCGGCGCTCTTCTGCCCCTGAAGGAGGCCGATTTGGGACCTGTACGCACCGCGGATCCATCGAGACATCAACACCTCCATGTTCCCTGCAGCTGGGGCGGAGCGGTGGGGGCGTCCAGGCCGGGGGGGGGGGGGGGGGGGGGGGGGGGGGGGGGGGTGGACGTCCAGCAGGCGAAAGGTAGCGGACCAAACGTATTGTGAGGTATTGTGAAGTATTGTGAGGTATTGTGAGGTATTGTGAAG
>NC_135216.1:25053318-25087224 GCF_052324685.1 Brachyhypopomus gauderio
AAGAGAGAGAGAGAGAGAGAGAGGTGCTACCTGCCTGTCACTGTCACTGGCCTGCCATAGCAGCTGACGGGGGCATCACGGGTGGACTGCCCCTCCCTCACCAGGGAACAGAAGGCAGCTGCTTAATTTGTGGGCGTCTGTCTGTGACCTTATATGTGCATATAAATGAATATATAGGTATAGTGGATTTGTTTTGTTAACGATGTCTATATCAATACGTAGGGTACCAGGGCAATGTCTGTACGTGCAGTCACCCTCTTAGATGGGCAGTGCACGTGATTAGGGTTTGTTGTTTGCTTTTTTTTTTGCTTTTCAAGTTATTTAAAGAAACAGCAACATTTCTGAACTGTTCAGGTGTTATGTGGGTGTTTATACGCAGACAAATGCACTTCTCTCACTTTGACCTTTTCTTTGTCTTTTGTAAACGTTTCCGGAAAGAGACTTGTTTACACAGTAGAATAGTTAACCGCTTATTTGCATATGTCTTACTGAAAACGGCATATGTGAGAATTAAATGTCAAATAGTTCTTTTGATTTGGATCCCGACAAGACGTTTTGGTGTTGCAGCACACAGTAGACTATTATTATGTAAATTAGATGAGCTTTTATATTTTTCTGTGTTTTTAGCTGAACTCAGCAGTTCCCGAGAACACTCGAGCGGACGGACAGTGTCTCACTGTCTTTCTCTCTCAATATAAACACGAGGCCGCCGCACGCGGCCGCCGCACGCGGCACAGCGTCCCCGGGGTGTGTGAATGTCAAACGAGCAACAGTGTCCTACGCAGTGTTCATTCCCCGCAACTGGAAACGCAGACACCACTTTATGCACATCTAACCTTAAAACTGTCCTTTCGGCTACATTCGAGTAGGCGTTAGCTCACATTTCAGTGCACGCTATAACAAAATCTGCTCACAGATGGCGATAAGGGAGTGTCCGGAACGAAAGCGGGAAGATAGAAGTCTTGGGTAATCTCGAAGGCACGATTACATAGTTTTCGTTCGGCTACGCAAATCTGTAGCATCAGAACCACATTTTCCATGTTGAGACGTTAGTTATGCTAAAGCCAAGAGGCTACAGCAGGGCGTCCTTATTCATAGGCGTCCCGTTGTAGGACGGAACAATGAGAACACGATGTCAGACAACAGAGGATACTACTGCTCCTGGATCTCAGTTAATTGCACACATATGGCTCCTGCAGGAATCATTGAGGAAACAGACCTTCTGGTACCCAGTTCGTGTGATTTGCATGAAAAGAAAGCCATTGGTTTATAGACTGTGATGTAAAAGAATGACCTGCGAGCCCGAGGCCAGAGGCAGCGGGCGATCTGTTGGTTGGCGTGAGTGGCACTTCACGAAAATCCCTGCGCGGAAGGGAGGATTTATTTGTTGAAAGCGGTGACTCAGTGAAAATATTCGTGAACATTAGTCACTGTGTGGTCCAAAAAAAGACATATTCAGATAATAAAGCAATACCAGTCTTTGTTCATTTGATAAACCTTCATTTGACAAAGTAATCGAATCCATAATGCATGTCCACAATGTACAATTAAAGTGTGTGCACACAGAAACAAAATTTGAAGAGAAAAAGAGAAAAGATATTTTTTTATATGAATGCTATATAAAAAAAAACTGGTAAGACATTAGACGCACTTTTTAGGTACAACACGTAAAAATGGGGTTTTACCATGTTAAAAGGTCACGCTGCGTTTTCCCCAGAACTTGATTTACTTCAAGGGAAAAATGGTGAAAGCGTTGACGTGTCATAGCGTCATAATCATCTAGTTCAATGATGGTCCCAGGAGATTTTTTTATGGATTAAATTAAGCACTTCTATCTTCATTCCCACCTGATCACAGCTATATAAATCCCAACAGATGATCAACATTCTTCAGAAAGCTTTACCCCTTTAGACGGCGCGGCTCGGACAGGAAGAGAGCGGACTGAACTCGCTGGCACAAACAGATCTATTTCATTCTACTGGGGGCTTGGACGCGTACCGGCAACAAACTGGACCTTCAGAAACTCCTATCGAGTTCAAATTTGCGCAGAAAGTGGACGCAGTTCCAGCTTTAGACGCGGTTCCAGCGCGAGGACGCACACGCAAAAGAAGAGGGAGCGCGAGCACCTCGATGCGGGGGAGCTGTCCAGTGCTATATACATGCGCGTGCCAACGAAAGGGAACTATCCAGTGCTGAAGTTGCATTTCTGCCGAGAGAAACGCGGCGTCGCACAACAGCTGAAGGATCTCAAGGAGCGGAGCGAGGGTCTACCTTCGCCCTGTGTTGGCATCTGAATCTCGGCGTACCGAAGCAGAACCGTCGCGAAACGGGTTTGGCTCAGCGGTGCATGAAGAGCAAAAGATTTGACCGGCGAACGAGTGTTATTTTGAAGCGTGAACCATGCCAAGGTCTTTCCTGGTCAAAAAGGTTAAGCTTGATGATTTTTCATCCGCTGATCTCGAGAGCTCGTATGGCAGATCCAGAGCTGACCTCAGCCTTCGCTTTCACGAGAAAGGTAAATACAGCACTAGCTACTTATGAACATTACTATCGCGGGCAATACATTTGCGATCTCTAGGACGACAATAGAAATGCGTTTACATTTTCATTATTCTGCTTTAATACTGATGTTTTAACAAATCATTGATATTCTCAGTAGTCCGGCGCCTGATCATGCTTGGTGACCCACGATCACATTGTTTCCAGCATCGTCACACGTCATAGATTCTGTCGAGTCTGCACATTTTCGCGCGAGGATATTCATGTGTTGCGCTTAGGTCGCTCGCGGGGGGGAAAACTCGACTCTTTGGTGTGATTTAGAAACACATTTTATAATAAGCGTTATTATCGTTATTGTAAGTTATTGTCGTCCACAAGTAGGACAGCGTATGCTTATATCCCAGGAGTTACGGTCTTCTGAATCATTTTTTTTTGCTTATTGCACCCAGCCCTGCGCGCGTGTACACAAGAGAACCGTGTCATGGAATTATCCACACTCACACACTCAGTGTCTATTAAAGGGGCGCTTGATCACGTTACCAGCCATTATTTACGCTCTGCGTAGTATACAGTATGGTTATACTTACATAATCAAACATAATCGGCGGAAGTGCGTTTATAGAAAATTGACATTCAGTAAGAATGTTATAGCGTGGTAGTGGACAGGGCTAAAGGGAATTTGTAAGCGTATGTACGTTCAGTGCACATCGACCTATTTCTGCTCGATCTTTGTCAGAACTGCAAATGCAATTATAACTGAAGCGATATCACCCCCACCACACACACCCCCCACCGCCTTTGTCCTTAAATGGGTTACCACGCTAATTGAAATGGAGAGCTATTGATTTTTTGTGGGAGTGATGTAGAAAAAGACCTTCACAAGAAGTCAATGCCTTTCAGGCTGCCTGGGTCTGTACTGTAAAAAAATGAAACACTCGGGGGTTGTGCTGAGAGGGAAAACTAGCAGGTGTAGACTGTAAACGTAGAGCTTGATTCACTGCTTGTCTCGAGCACGTGAACAGTGCGACTGATCTGTTGCTCTTTTCAACGACAGGGTACATCAGTGACTACATGACCCCGTCTGTGTACGACGGAGAGAGCGACAATGGCATCAAAGTGCCCTCCCCAGGGCCCATCTACGACAGTATACACCGCGATTATGGAGCCCCAGACTCAGATCAGCCCGACAGCCCGCAATCGGAGATCTCTTCCGGGTATATCAACGGAGACAACGCCGTCAGCGAGGGGTACACGGTGGACGCCTTCTTCATCACGGACGGCAGGTCGAGGAGAAAAGCCATAGGCAGTCCCAGGAGCATTCAGCGTCACACGTGCAACGAGTGCGGAAAAACTTACGCAACGTCTTCCAACCTGAGCAGACACAAGCAGACGCACCGCAGCATAGACAGTAAG
The DNA here is from genome assembly GCF_052324685.1 of Brachyhypopomus gauderio. Taxonomy (NCBI): domain Eukaryota; kingdom Metazoa; phylum Chordata; class Actinopteri; order Gymnotiformes; family Hypopomidae; genus Brachyhypopomus; species Brachyhypopomus gauderio. The sequence goes on from NC_135216.1 coordinate 25,057,231, forward strand.
ATGGCTAAGAAATGCCCCACCTGTGGAAAGGTTTACGTCTCAATGCCGGCCATGGCGATGCATCTGCTAACGCACGACCTCAAGCACAAGTGTGACGTATGCGGCAAGGCCTTCAGCAGACCTTGGTTGCTCCAGGGACACATGCGCTCGCACACGGGCGAGAAGCCGTTCGGATGCGCGCACTGCGGAAAGGCGTTCGCCGACCGCTCCAACCTGCGCGCACACATGCAGACACATTCGGCCTTTAAACACTACAAGTGTAAGAGATGCAACAAGACCTTCGCCCTAAAGTCCTACCTGAACAAGCACTACGAGTCGGCGTGCTTCAAGGGAGCTTTTTCACCGTTGAGTCCGCTCGAGGCGTGATTTCCGGACTCACGAGAGGAAAAAAAAACATGGCATCAAAATTCCGACGTCACCCATAGCGTTCGAAACGTCAGCCGGATGACAGCACAGCCCGGCGCGAGTCTTTCTTTCCTGAAACAGCGAAACTGAAGAAAACTTGGATTATTCGCATGTACCTTAACTTATCTTTTCTAAGCATAATCTCTTTCTCCCGCTGTTCACGTATTCAGAGCCGAAATAACATGTGTTTTGCCAAAACTCAGAGGACATTGAAAATGTCTATCTCTCTCAAAGGTCAAACCTTTTCTAAGTATTGGATAATATTGTACTGCAGCCAGTGGCCACAAAAAGTGTTCAGCATTGAGGTAAAAATATTTATTCATTAACCTATTTATGTACTTATTTATTATTTTCTATAAATTGTGTAAAACATTCATTTGCACTTTAATTTATTTTTTATTTTGTATTTTTTGCCAAGCCTTCGACATCAATATGCCAAAGCATTTGCCACTTTTCGAATATAACTTATTTTGTTTGCCACTTTATAAATTTGTTGCATGCAAAAAATACTTCAAATGAAATCTATGCCAATTTTATCAAGCTTTGGATTTTTGCGAAAATCTAGTTAGCATCAGTCGGCAATATTTCTCGGGAGTCATTAAAACTATAGAGCAATAATGCATGGTATTTTTAAAAAATAAATGAGTAATAACTATAACATTTTTAATCACGATTTTATCCAGTACCATTAGTAGTCGTAAGGAAATTCAATATCAGGGAAATGCCAGTGTAGTATTAGTGGATCGACGGGATAGGGGTGGGGGGCGGGGGCGTCAGGGATCTTTTTAAAGTGGTTATGCACTGCCTGCCTCTTATTTAACGTAGTTTTAGAACGTAGGCACGTGGTGCCGCTCGAACAGCTCCACGCGGTCCAGAACATCCTCCCAAACACCGGAACACCCGGAGTTCACGTGACGGCGCGCGCCAGGCACCACTTTACAGGTGGATGGATGGAGTGGTACTGCTAGAACTTCCACAACAACGAACCTGACATGCCAGCGTGGCCATCCTTCAGTCACGCGAGAGACCGGCAGATTTGTCCTTAAAAAGCACTTCTTTGAGAACATTTCCAACTTTTTTTTGAAAAAAAAAAATAGTAGCACAAACTTTAGAGATTCAGGTAGACGGGCCTTGTGTTAGTTGAACCTCTGTTTTTGTATTACGAACAAAGGGAACTGTTTATCGCAAGACGCCTTGTAAATAATTCTTTGGAATCAAATATTTCTACAAACTGTATAGAATCAAATGACCTTATTTCTGGAGTTCTTTTTCCTGGGGTTTTCGCCCAGCATTTGAACAGTGTAAAGCACAATGACCACGGGCATTTTGTCTCTCTTCATAATAAAGAACAAACAAGTAACTGACGTTGTGGTCCAGTTTGTATTGTTTAGAACACTATGAGTCTATGGTCAACAGAGGGTGAAAATATTGCTGAGCAATTATATTAAAAAACGAGCATGTTGTAGCTTATTAGTTGTACAAACGTAGTTTGTGTCGTTACATAACTGGATGATGTTGATAAAAAAGGCGAACTTTGTGCTGAGTAAGGAGTCATGACGCGCAGCAAAGTCTTTCTGGGTGCGGCGTGGGTGATGTAAAGAGGTTCAGCTGTTGATCCATACATCTGCACTGTAGACCGCAGTGTTTGGGAGTGTTGCATTAGGCGCGTTGACTTCTCACGCGTTTCCACTGGTTCCAAATTAGCTGCATTGGAAGAGTAATGAAACGTCTCGTTCGTTTTTACGATGCCAAACATTGATTTATGATAACTGGTGTGTGACTTGTACAGCACATTTAGAAGGCAGAGGGTGTCGAGTCCCTGATTGACGCCGTTGTTACGCATGATCGAATTTTATCCGCATTGTGTTTTCAAGAAGCCCTTGAACGTCTAGAGAAGCTCGCAGTGCCTGAAGCAACGGCCTCGAATGTAACCTAAATATTAGCGCTTCTCAACCTCCACCACCAACCCCACCCCCACCCGCCCCCCAGAAGGCTCCTTGGTTAGAGGTGATGCATTCAGAAATGCGCTGGCTCTTCAGTTGTATTACACTGCTTTGTGAGCGGTTGCTGGCGATGCCAGAGTTTTCGCCGTTAACCTTCAGACGAGCACGGGATGAGAAGAATTCACCCGCTGGCTCTGCACGCGCCGGTCCCAGCAGAATCTTTATCAGCGGCTTTAAAGGGCTTCAAAGCGCCTCCCGCCGATTGTGCGTGAACAACAGGTTCATTACTGGACGGCTAATGTGAATGTTTCGGTCTTACACAACACTCCAGACCCACCCCCGCCCCCCTCATCCTGCCAGAGGGAACTTATTTGTACTCCGCAGGCATGAAACACACACACACACACACACACTCACACACACACACACACACACACACACACACACACACACACACACACACACACACACACACACACACTCACACGCACGCACGCACGCACGCACGCACGCACGCACGCACACACACACACACATACACACACACACACACACACACACACACACACACACGGCGAGAGAGGTGATTCATATGTTCTTTTATGCAAACCAAAGTAAATTGCATGTCTATGTTATCCTATAACAGAATACCTCAGAACCCAACGTCCTGTGGGAGGAGGGACATTAAGAGTCCTCTCGGCTGTCTTAATTGGAATGAAGACAAAGCTACACGCTGGTTGGTGTGGGGGTCCCTGGGGAGCCTCGTCTCTGTGGAGCTGGTGAAGTACTGAGTCAAAGGTGGAGGTCCGTGACTCTGGTGAGGAAGGACAACTGAGAGTGTACCGTCACGGTTCCTCACACACCGCCCTGTTCTTTACATGTCCTCACCCCAAAGTCTCTCGGTGGACGTTGAGCAGAATCCGTGACCATCATTACTGTGTCCGTTTAACCGACTCTTTGCCGGTGACATCTGAATCATCCGTACATAAAATGAAATCCAATATGGATTTTTAGATCTATACACATTGTCTGCAAAGGTATTAACATGGGATAGTAGGGGTGGTTTGATGTTTGAGGTGTGTGTGTGTGAGTGTGTGTGTGTGCGTTTGTGTGTGTGCGTGCATGTGAGTGTGTGTGTGTGTGTGAGTGCGTGCGTGTGAGTGTGCGTGAGTGTGTGTGTGTGTGTGTGCGTGTGTGAGTGTGTGTGTGTGTGCATGCGTGCGTGTGTGAGTGTTTGTGTGCGTGTGTGAGTGTGTGTGTGTGTGTGAGAGAGAGTGTGTGTGTGTGTGTGTGTGTGTGTGTGTGCGTGTGTGTGTGTGTGTGTGCGTGTGTGAGTGTGTGTGTGTGTGCATGCGTGCGTGCGTGTGTGAGTGTGTGTGTGTGTGTGAGAGAGAGTGTGTGTGTGTGTGTGTGTGAGTGCGTGCGTGTGAGTGTGCGTGAGTGTGTGTGTGTGTGTGTGTGTGTGTGTGTGTGCGTGTGTGTGTGTGTGTGTGCGTGTGTGAGTGTGTGTGTGTGTGCATGCGTGCGTGCGTGTGTGAGTGTTTGTGTGCGTGTGTGAGTGTGTGTGTGTGTGTGAGAGAGAGTGTGTGTGTGTGTGTGTGTGTGTGACGGAGAGAGAGAGAGAGGTAAGACGGACACTTTGATTAAGCTGGCTGTGATGCTGAGATTATGGGTGCTGTCTCCCTTCCTGTGCCACAGGGCTGCTGTGCCGTGAAAAGTTATTGCTAATGAGGAAAGTCCTGCACACACGCAGACGCGGGTCCGTCCCGTCCGCCACACAGGGCCGTGATTAATGAAATGATTCATCGCTCTCGCGATATGATGGAAATTGTTCCATTAATTCTTGTACATCAGTTGTCGGCTGGGTACATCCGAATACTCGCGTGTGTATGCATGTACGTGTGTGTATGTATGCATGTGTGTGCATATGTGTGTGTGTGTGCGCGCGCGTGGGTGCATTCATGGCTGCGTATGACAGAGGGGTTCTATCAATTTCACTCCTTTCATGCGATGGATGGAGATTCGTGGTTCTGATCCAGAGGGGTTTGATCAACATGCGCTGCATTTGTCTTCTGCCGATCCATATTCGCTTCAACGCTGTAGCCCCTGTGCTCCGCCCACAGGACCCGTGACCAGTGACGCCCTGTGGGGGGCGGCGCCGAGCTCACGCGCCATTGTGAGGGGGTGGGGCGGGGCGGTGAGGCAAACACCCCACCTTATTTACCCCCACGCCGTGAGGACAGGCAGCGGGACAGGCAGCGGGACAGGCAGCGGGACAGGCAGCGGGACAGGACGACCTGCGTCAGCGCTTCACCCATCACCTAACCGGGGAGAGGGGCACCGCGCTCGCGCCCGACCCGGTTCTCCCGCCGCTGCGCTGCTCTGTTGCTTCCAGCCCGAGCTGCTCTCACACTCACCTTGGGAGACGTGGCAGTGTGATGACAAGGGCTTCTGTTTCACGCAGCGCTCCTCAAAGTGCAGCGTACCGTGTGTCTGAGAGTCATATGGTTGCTTTTGTGAGAGAACATTTGAGTTTTTTGCTGGAAAGTGTGTCAAAGAGATTTTTTTTTTCATTATTTGGGAGGTGTGTAGTGTGTAGGTGTGTAGAAGGTGGCATCACAGGTCCAATATAGACATGGTGACAGCTCTGGGCCTGTGGCTGTGGCTCTAGTGGTGCTACCCCCTCTTTAACACACACACACACACACACACACACACACACACACACTCACACACACACACACACACACACACACACACACACACACACACACACACACACACACACACACACAGCAAGCTGCTTCCATAACTGTGTCTCTTGACCTCATCTCTCCAGTACCGTAATGTCATCCGGAGCACGTTAACACCGTCCCCCAGGGTGCGGCTCCGCTCCCCCCCCCCTCACTCCACCCTTTCCCCATCCTCTTGGCTTTCTCCTTCAGCCTCTTCCACACCACCCCGACCCAAACGAAGAATCAGCACCGGGCCTCTGCAGCTTTGCAAAGGTCAAGCGCTGTGCCTAGGCAAATACTTCTCAAGGCAAGAGTCGCTGCTTGGGGAATCTGATTGGTGTGTGCGCCTGTACGCCTGTGTAAATGTGTGTGTGTGTGTGTGTGTGGGTATAAAGGGGGTGGTGCTGACCCACTTTGGCTGACGTACTGTTGGAGCAGCTTGCCGGGCAGACTGGGGTCTGCATCTGAAAGCAGAGCGCTGCGTGTTTGCTCTGCAGGCCGGGGAGGAGGAGGAGGAGGAGGAGGAGGAGGGGTGGGGGTGTCAGCGGGGCCTGTGCCCGCCGCTCTCGCCTCCGGCCGCCTCACCCGGAGAGCATAACTGCAAACAGCGCTGTGAGGCTGGCGTGCGATTGGCTGTGCTGCTCTGAGTAAGGCTTCTCCATTAGCCCCAGGCCTGCATGCCAAATCAGGCCAAAACGGAAGCCTCACCTCTTGCTGGCGGCCTCGCTGTGTGCGTGCGTGCATGTGCGGGTGAGTGTGTGTGTGTGTGTGTGTGTGTGTGTGTGTGTGTGTGTTTGTGTGTGTGTGTGCCTGTGTGTGCATGGGTGCACACATGTCCTCCGGTGACCTGGTTTACTCTGCTGAGTGTGTTATGCTTATATTTGCTTATATTTCTATGTGTGTGTGAATGTGTGTGACTAAGATGTCCAGGTGTAAGACAAAATATTTTTCTCATGCAAATGTGTACATGTATACTACTACTACACACACACATACATACGTGTGTATATACATGGATGTCCTGGTAAAGGACCTCCGTCCAAAATATCCTGTTTCTCTGGAAACTTTGTGTACTTCGCTACAATATGTATGGGTTTATGTGTGTGTGTGTGTGTGTGTGTGTGTGTGTATAAAGAATGCTGACGTCAAATGTCACATCCATGCCTATGATCCACCCAGATGGCCCTAGGCTAGGATGCCATTAGTTCAGGGCCTGTTGTGTGTCATGTTAGGGGCCGGTGTGTGCTCTGTTAGGGGCCGGTGTTTGCCATGTTAGGGGCCTGTGTGTGCACCATGTTAGGGGCCAGTGTGTGCTCTGTTAGGCGCCAGTGTGTGCTCTGTTAGGGGCTGGTGTGTACCATGTTAAGGGCCAGTTTGTGCTCTGTTAGGGGCCGGTGTGTGCCATGTTAGAGGCCAATGTGTGCTCTGTTATGGGCCAGTGTGTGCTCTGTTAGGGGCCGGGGTGTGCTCCGTTAGGGGCCAGCGTGTGTCATGTTAGGGGGCAGCGTGTGCTCTGTTAGGGGCCGGTGTGTGCTCTGTCAGGGGCCGGTGTGTGTCATGTTAGGGGCCGGAGTGTGCTCTGTTAGGGGCCGGTGTGTGTCATGTTAAGGGCCGGCGTGTGCTCTGTTAGGGGCCGATGTGTGTCATGTTAGGGGCCGGAGTGTGCTCTGTTAGGGGCCGGTGTGTGTCATGTTAAGGGCCGGCGTGTGCTCTGTTAGGGGCCGACGTGTGTCATGTTAGAGGCCGGTGTGTGTCATCTTAGGGGCCGCCGTGTGCTCTGTTAGGGGCCGATGTGTGTCATGTTAGGAGTCGGTGTGTGTCATGTTAGGGGCCGGTGTGTGTCATTTTAGGGGCCGGCGTGTGCTCTGTTAGGGGCCGGTGTGTGTCATGTTACGGGCCGATGTGTGCTCTGTTAGGGGCCGGTGTGTGTCATGCTAGGGGACGGAGTGTGCTCTGTTAGGGGCCGGTGTGTGTCATGCTAGGGGCCGGAGTGTGCTCTGTTAGGGGCTGGCGTGTGTCATGTTAGGGGCCGGAGTGTGCTCTGTTAGGGGCCGGCATGTGTCATGTTAGGGGCCGGCGTGTGCTCTGTTAGGGGCCGGCGTGTGCTCTGTTAGGGGCCGGCGTGTGTCATGTTAGGGGCCGGCGTGTGTCATGTTAGGGGCCGGTGTGTGTCATGCTAGGGGCCGGAGTGTGCTCTGTTAGGGACCGGCGTGTGTCACGTTAGGGGCCGGTGTGTGTCACGTTAGGGGCCGGTGTGTGCTCTGTTAGGGGCCGGTGTGTGCTCTGTTAGGGGCCGATGTGTGCTCTGTTAGGGGCCGGCGTGTGTCATGTTAGGGGCCGGCGTGTGTCATGTTAGGGGCCGGTGTGTGTCATGCTAGGGGCCGGAGTGTGCTCTGTTAGGGACCGGCGTGTGTCATGTTAAGGGCCGGCGTGTGCTCTGTTAGGGGCCGACGTGTGTCATGTTAGAGGCCGGTGTGTGTCATCTTAGGGGCCGCCGTGTGCTCTGTTAGGGGCCGATGTGTGTCATGTTAGGAGTCGGTGTGTGTCATGTTAGGGGCCGGTGTGTGTCATTTTAGGGGCCGGCGTGTGCTCTGTTAGGGGCCGGTGTGTGTCATGTTACGGGCCGGCGTGTGCTCTGTTAGGGGCCGGTGTGTGTCATGCTAGGGGACGGAGTGTGCTCTGTTAGGGGCCGGTGTGTGTCATGCTAGGGGCCGGAGTGTGCTCTGTTAGGGGCCGGCATGTGTCATGTTAGGGGCCGGCGTGTGCTCTGTTAGGGGCCGGCGTGTGCTCTGTTAGGGGCCGATGTGTGCTCTGTTAGGGGCCGGCGTGTGTCATGTTAGGGGCCGGCGTGTGTCATGTTAGGGGCCGGTGTGTGTCATGCTAGGGGCCGGAGTGTGCTCTGTTAGGGACCGGCGTGTCACGTTAGGGGCCGGTGTGTGTCACGTTAGGGGCCGGTGTGTGCTCTGTTAGGGGCCGGTGTGTGCTCTGTTAGGGGCCGATGTGTGCTCTGTTAGGGGCCGGCGTGTGTCATGTTAGGGGCTGGCGTGTGCTCTGTTAGGGGCCGGCGTGTGTCATGTTAGGGGCCGGCGTGTGTCATGTTAGGGGCCGGCGTGTGCTCTGTTAGGGGCCGGCGTGTGTCATGTTAGGGGCCGGTGTGTGTCATGTTAGGGGCCGGTGTGTGTCATGTTAGGGGCCGGTGTGTGTCATGTTAGGGGCCGGCGTGTGTCATGTTAGGGGCCGGCGTGTGCTCTGTTAGGGGCCGGTGTGTGTCATGTTAGGGGCCGGCGTGTGTCATGTTAGGGGCCGGCGTGTGCTCTGTTAGGGGCCAGCGTGTGCTCTGTTAGGGGCCGGTGTGTGTCATATTAGGGGCCGGCGTGTGTCATGTTAGGGGCCGGCGTGTGTCATGTTAGGGGCCGGTGTGTGTCATGTTAGGGGCCGGTGTGTGTCATGTTAGGGGCCGGCGTGTGCTCTGTTAGGGGCCGGTGTGTGTCATGTTAGGGGCCGGTGTGTGTCATGTTAGGGGCCGGTGTGTGTCATGTTAGGGGCCGGCGTGTGTCATGTTAGGGGCCGGTGTGTGTCATGTTAGGGGCCGGCGTGTGTCATGTTAGGGGCCGGCGTGTGTCATGTTAGGGGCCGGTGTGTGCTCTGTTAGGGGCCGGCGTGTGCTCTGTTAGGGGCCGGTGTGTGTCATGTTAGGGGCCGGCGTGTGTCATGTTAGGGGCCGGCGTGTGCTCTGTTAGGGGCCGGCGTGTGTCATGTTAGGGGCCGGTGTGTGTCATGTTAGGGGCCGGTGTGTGTCATGTTAGGGGCCGGCGTGTGTCATGTTAGAGGCCGGTGTGTGTCATGTTAGGGGCCGGTGTGTGTCATGTTAGGGGCCGGCGTGTGTCATGTTAGGGGCCGGTGTGTGTCATGTTAGGGGCCGGCGTGTGCTCTGTTAGGGGCCGGTGTGTGTCATGTTAGGGGCCGGCGTGTGTCATGTTAGGGGCCGGTGTGTGTCATGTTAGGGGCCGGTGTGTGTCATGTTAGGGGCCGGCGTGTGCTCTGTTAGGGGCCAGCGTGTGCTCTGTTAGGGGCCGGTGTGTGTCATATTAGGGGCCGGTGTGTGTCATGTTAGGGGCCGGCGTGTGTCATGTTAGGGGCCGGCGTGTGTCATGTTAGGGGCCGGTGTGTGCTCTGTTAGGGGCCGGCGTGTGCTCTGTTAGGGGCCGGTGTGTGTCATGTTAGGGGCCGGCGTGTGTCATGTTAGGGGCCGGCGTGTGCTCTGTTAGGGGCCGGCGTGTGTCATGTTAGGGGCCGGTGTGTGTCATGTTAGGGGCCGGTGTGTGTCATGTTAGGGGCCGGCGTGTGCTCTGTTAGGGGCCGGTGTGTGTCATGTTAGGGGCCGGTGTGTGTCATGTTAGGGGCCGGCGTGTGTCATGTTAGGGGCCGGTGTGTGCTCTGTTAGGGGCCGGCGTGTGCTCTGTTAGGGGCCGGTGTGTGTCATGTTAGGGGCCGGCGTGTGTCATGTTAGGGGCCGGCGTGTGCTCTGTTAGGGGCCGGCGTGTGTCATGTTAGGGGCCGGTGTGTGTCATGTTAGGGGCCGGTGTGTGTCATGTTAGGGGCCGGCGTGTGTCATGTTAGAGGCCGGTGTGTGTCATGTTAGGGGCCGGTGTGTGTCATGTTAGGGGCCGGCGTGTGCTCTGTTAGGGGCCGGTGTGTGTCATGTTAGGGGCCGGTGTGTGTCATGTTAGGGGCCGGCGTGTGTCATGTTAGAGGCCGGTGTGTGTCATGTTAGGGGCCGGTGTGTGTCATGTTAGGGGCCGGCGTGTGCTCTGTTAGGGGCCGGTGTGTGTCATGTTAGGGGCCGGTGTGTGTCATGTTAGGGGCCGGCGTGTGTCATGTTAGGGGCCGGTGTGTGCTCTGTTAGGGGCCGGCGTGTGCTCTGTTAGGGGCCGGTGTGTGTCATGTTAGGGGCCGGCGTGTGTCATGTTAGGGGCCGGCGTGTGTCATGTTAGGGGCCGGTGTGTGTCATGTTAGGGGCCGGCGTGTGTCATGTTAGGGGCCGGTGTGTGTCATGTTAGGGGCCGGTGTGTGTCATGTTAGGGGCCGGTGTGTGTCATGTTAGGGGCCGGCGTGTGTCATGTTAGGGGCCGGCGTGTGTCATGTTAGGGGCCTGATGTGATGTGTTGTGCACACATGGTCTACAGGGGTGCTGGGATTGTCACAGGTGCTGTAAGTGTGCTGCATTATCAACCAGGCCACTGCAGCTGAATAAACAGATAACATGTTATCCCTCCCTCCTTCCCTCCCTCCCTCCCCTCTCTCTCTCTCTCTCTCTCTCTCTCTCCACATGTCTGTCTCTCTCACAGTATTTAATGAACAAAGTCAGAGCCTCAGTGTGAAAGTTCTGGGCCAGGTGGTGACTCATGTCAAATAACGCAAGCACCGCGAGATTCCTCTCGCCGTCCCACACACGCGACGTAGCGCACAAGCGCTCGGTCGGGTTCAAAGAGCAGGGACCCTCCGAACAGACTTACATCTGACTCACTGAGAGGATTCTCCTCTGAGCCTGACTGTGTGTGTGTGTGGGGGGGGTGAAAAGAAGAGAGAGAGATGGAGAGAAAACTGGGGGGACAGTCATTCATGGCCTCATGGCTTTTTTTAAACCGTGAGAGGTTCTGATATGGTAATAGGCAAACAACCGCAGCAGTAAAGGTCATTGTAGCATAAAGCACCAGCCCTACATTGTGTTTTGAAAATAATAGCAGGTCTTAGTTCTAAAAAGATACAAACTGTGCTCTGTGCAAGAAATGATTCAGGAAGGTTTTCTCCACTTTATTCAAGTAATAATATGTTACAGCCCAAATTATTTTATTTGATTCATATTTTTCCCCAAGCACAATACATTACAACAAAAAATTAATAATCCATTCATCAGAACTGCGTTTGTAGTACTGCCATAGCGTGGCTCCTGGCCATGAGACCTGGACAGATGGTTATTTCAGTGTAGAGTTCTGGCCTTACTGAATAAACTAGAACAGGTTTTTAGTTTGTCATTGTAGCAGTGTGAATCAAAATTCCTCAAATCTTTTTTCGTGCCACACACACACAGGGTTGCCAACTTTTGACGTTCGCTTGGAGTGAGATTCTTGGCGAACGTAAGATGGACACAGATTCAGTAATCATATATGTGGATCTGAGGTAAATAAACTGGATATTTTTTTTCGGCGTGAGATATCGGAAGTGTGGCGTGAGAGCGTGTGAAAACGGTCAAATGCGCGTGTCTCACGCTCAATGCGTGAGAGTTGGCAACCCTGCACACAGAACTCTAGCAGGCCCGATACAAGGCTGAACCGATGGTCCGTTTAGCCAGTGAACAGGTAATCAGCGGTGACACAAAGACGGAAGCTCAGGTGAGTGGTGGCCTTGATTCAGACTGATGGGAACAGACATCGCGGTTTAAACTGCTAGTGTGCATTTCACCGCGTTACATCATTCACAGCGTGCACCTTTGGGCTGGTCTCGTCCTGGTCTCGAACTGTTATGAAACAGCATCACCTGCGGACCTGGATGACCAATTCCTGCGGACCAACTCTTCAGGTAAGGAGGACGTGTCCGTTTACGAGATCGAACTTCGACGCGCAGTATGACTCAACACAGCAAACCATAAAAATAGAGTAGAATGTAAAGACGCTAACGGCTTCTGCCTAGCTAGCGCCAATTAGACTGGGTCCAACGAGGTTGTACAAATACGCTTGATTTAAATAAAGAAAAAAATTTTCCTGGTACTGAGCAACGTCTGCCCACCTGTTTTCATGCCGTTCACACAGTCCAAGAGCTCATGGTTACGACCGTAAATCTACAGAACTCAGAACAAGACTAAGAGCATGTTTAGATATGTATTTCTCCAACCAGGTCAAGTCAATTTCAGTTGCTCTCCAGCCTGTTTTCGTGAACGCATTACTACCAGTGTCAGGCGCGTCCCGTTGAAGCTCGGACCCGTTCCCGCCCCAGCAGGGTCTCTGCTGCTGGGCTCTTATGCGTCGACTTCTAAAAACCCGACTGACGTGTCATATGTTCGCGCGCGCCAAGTGTGCCATCTGTTGCTAAGCGCCACATCACCGTCGCCGCAGAAATTAATTAAAGACGGAACGCGAGCGGTTTCAAAAAAAAGGCTCTTCCAGGCTGACGATTGATCACACACATGCAAAGCGGCCTTTGGTACAGCAGCCAGATCCTCTGACGTATCTTTTCTTTTAGTCCAAGTGGAACCATTGAAAGATATGACCCCCCCCCCCCCCCACTTCCTTCTCCATCTTCATTTCACTCATGCTCTGAATTAGAAGGAGCACCAGAGTAGGACAGACAGCCTTATGCCAGCCATTAGGAAGACGCACGCTGATGAAACTACGAAGCTAATATCACAGTGCGCAGCAAGTGCCGTTCTTCTAACATGGAGTCCCTGAGGCTATTCTCGTCACGCCGTCACGTCGACCCAGAGCACGGGGCCGAGAAGAGTTCCTTTGTCCATCTGTCCATCCTGGAATGTTATATAAGCAAAGTCGGATTGTTCTGACTATGCCCTTCAGTCTCATTCAGCTGAGGGTAACTGGGGAGAGGCTAGGAACACTGGGGAGAGGCTGGGAACACTGGGGAGAGACTGGGAACACTGGGGAGAGGCTGGGAACACTGGGGAGAGGCTGGGAACACTGGGGAGAGGCTGGGAACACTGGGGAGAGACTGGGAACACTGGGGAGAGACTGGGAACACTGGGGAGAGGCTGGGAACACTGGGGAGAGACTGGGAACACTGGGGAGAGGCTGGGAACACTGGAGAGAGGCTGGGAACACTGGAGAGAGGCTGGGAACACTGGAGAGAGGCTGGGAACACTGGGGAGAGACTGGGAACACTGGGGAGAGGCTGGGAACACTGGGGAGAGGCTGGGAACACTGGAGAGAGGCTGGGAACACTGGGGAGACGCCGGGACTGGGGGACACAGAATGGAAACGTGTCCTCTCACACACAGACGTGCTCCACTCAACTGTGCAGCCGCACTTACGCGTTCACGCACGCAATGTGACTCACACGCATACTGAACGTGCAAAACCCCAACAATGCCTAATCTTCACCGTGGTGCGATGCACACGTATATGTTGCATTAATGTATCCAAACCAAAGATTAGGCCTTTAGTTTTCCTGCTCAACACCTCAACAAAACTCCAAAAACAGCCTCGCGTTCCTGGTCTGTCTCAGCACTTACATTTCAGGTAAATACAAATCTCCTATCATTTACTTCTCATAGCGAGTCCGCTCTCATTACAGTCAGAAGTCTCTGAGATGCCCCGGTTGGCTCTGCTGTCAAACCCATTTGAGGCCAGAGCTGTCACATCAGTATGTATAGAGAGGCAGACTCAGTGCACCTTCTGGAGGACTCTAGGCTCAGCAGATAAACAGGCACACTGCATGTGTTATCAGCAAGCTAAGATTAGTCATTATCTGCAGAGGAGACAGTATCCCTCGGCATCTAGAGTTCTCTTAATGACCTGATCCTTATCGCTATGGCAATCAGATATGGGTGCTCTCTATAGCACTGGATATTTTTCAAATTCCTTCTACTCCCTCCTTCCTTCCAAAAGGAAAAGTAAGTGAATTTATTAATTAATTTATTTTTTGCTTAGGTTTGGAATAATAAAAAAAAACAACATTTTGGTAAGATGATTTAAGCCCAAAGTTTTGCAAGGTTTTGGACAAAACGTGCTGATTTAGCTGCACTGGTCCACGTGTCAACATTCCCACCACACACAAAAGGGAGAAGTGCACCTAGATCAACACAGCCCTTTGTTTCGAATCACTTATACAGGGGGACGGCTGGCATGGACCTGCAGTGTTTTAATAGCATCTGTCGATGTCAGCCAATACCACCTGTTTTAATGCTGCTCGCACACTCCTGAAATGAACCACGACGTCAGTCTGTTACTATCACCCCACAGGCACATTAAGGCGTCGCTGATTGATAAATCATTGACCTGTCCTGTCCTCCCAACCGTGTGAGTCCTGTGACTGGGACGGCAGGGAAATGCGCAGGAGAAAGAGAGGAGGGAGAGAGAGAGAAAGAGAGGAGGGAGAGAGAGAGAGAAAGAGAGGGGGGAGTGAGAGAGCATGAGCACGGGGGGAGGAAGATTCTTGACTGCTATTTCAGCACTTTCCCTTCCGATCGATGCAACAGGCCCAAATGGGAGCGATCATGTGTGTCCCACTAGATGAGATCCATACATGTACACACACACACACACACACACACACACACACACACACACACACACACACACACACACACACACACACGCACACAGTCGAATACACACGCACAAACGAGGAGGCTACGTCGTTTTAAGGCCATGCCTCGCTGCAGTCTGCTCCAGAAGGCATCGGAGTTTCATACCAGATCACACACCGGAACGCTCACCTGTGTCTTGTAACTTGCTCATTTTCTCAGAGGAGTCGACCTTCAGGGTGCCTGGGAAACTTTGCAAACTCGTCCCACTCTCGGCTCCTCTGAGAAGGACAGATGGAGCTGTTTGGGGCCAGGCAGGGATGCTGGACACACCTGGATTGTTGGACTTCGTCCACAGGTCGAGGCTAAAGCTCTGTGCCAAGGGGTACCGTGATATACCTGCACTGAGGTCGACTTTAACTCAGTCTCTTGACCTGGATCTAGAAGGTTCAGGCCCGAGCCAGAGTGGACTATGGCCAAACCCTCAGTGTAGCCAGTAAGAGGGTTAATCAAGTTCAGGTGTTAAGGGTTACTGTCATTCCCTCAAATGAGATGTTTTTTTTCCGGTCCACAGTACAGCACGCCACAGTCCAACACAATAGTTTGCAGAACTGTATAAATTTGAATGCCCAAAATAATGTGAGATGTAGAAAAAGCTGGAAAACACTTATAAATATTGTAAAATAAATACAATAAAGTACATTTGCAGAATGTTAAGTACACAAAACATTCACACAGGTCAGCACACACTGGCAGGTCAGGGTAACACAATAATGTACTAATAATAATGTAGCCTTGGTTATGTGTTATTTATGGAGGTCTATATACTGTGAAAACTGTTGCACCATACCGATTGGGGGGTACTCACTTGCACCTAACTTGTCGCAGTTTAAGAATGGGGATAAGTGTCTGATCTAAGGTCTGATCAGTTTTTGCCTGCCCTGTCATGTCATCGAACATCAGATCCAGTCAAATCTGTCCTGGAGGGCAGATATCTAGAGAGGTTCCAGTGGTCCACACCTACACGTCTACACACCTACCAGACCTGGTAATTAGCTGCTGAGTTAAGTTAGCCATCACTGAGCTAGGAAATCACCCAGTTTTGCTGGAGTCCAGGCCCTCTGTGACTGGACACCACTGTATTACATGGACCAGATCCAGATCTGTCCTCCTGAAATGCCTCATGTAAGCGCTCAGGTATGTTGGTCAGACACATAGGTGCTGCAGGATTCTGCTCGGCGTGGCTTGGGTGACCTAAAGAAAGAGAACGCTGTGAAATCTAACAGAAGTGTCACGGGAGAACGCTGTGGAAGAGCAGTAATAGTCTCCCCTAGGCCTGTCAGTCCTGCAGGTGCAAGCTACAAACTACAAAGGATGACAGGGATGTCTTGGAAAAAGCCACGAAGACACAGTTCGTTAAGCTTCATAAAAGCTTCATAGAAGCTTCGTGCAGATCACCGTCAGCTTCAGATCCAGCACGCTGTTTACTTCACCAGAAATCTCCAAACGAGCTCCCAGAGTGCACTGCGGTTTGGAGAGTCTACCAGAGTGGAGTAGCGAGTGCATTAGGGCCGGCGGTGAACGGGCACGGCGCGTGTGCCCACGCTGCACTCCCTGTAACCCGAGACGTGCGCATTAGAGGCGGCTGTGAGGCCCTGACCGACCGAGACTCGGGTTGCACCGCCACCGCTGGGTTCCATCCCTCGGGATTCTTCTTTCCGCTTTCCTCCGTCGGCTACGGCGTCTGCAGTGACATCGCTTATATCATTGCTGTGTTGTTTTGGTGTCCGAGAAGCCTGTAAGTGAAGCAGCGATTTCGTCCAGCCACAAGACACCACTGAAGGCTTCTCAAATGGAGTCTGGCGGTGAGTTCGTGGCTGGCTCTTATTCAGAGCTATTCTGCACTGCTCGCGGCCTGTCTTAATAAACTGCTTAAGAGTGTGTTAAGGAGACAGAACGACAGGCCGCTGAGTGGCGTAGAATTGCCGTTTAACACTCAGACATGTCATACAGTCTTGCTTAATTATGGCATACGGCTGTTAGGCCGGCTTTTAAGAGGGGCTCGTGCACACACTGAGTGTACTCTGGAGTTCAGCAGTCTATTAGAATACACACAGTTCACCCACATCACCACACACACACACACACACACACACACACACACACACACACACACGAGGATGTGTTCTTTTTTTGTCCATTTGTATTAGTAGATTCGTGTTTGTAACCCGTAGGTTTTCAACAGGTAGGACGACACAGGTAGAGCCACACGAAGCGTATCTCGGTTTCAGTCCAGCTGTCTGTAATGTCATTTAACCAACTACATTTGCTCACCACTTCAGCTCCCCGACCCTCGACCACACTTACGCGCGTCTCCCGCGTGCCCGCGCGAGGCAGCTGTTTTTGCTGCCTAATCAGAACATTTACAGTCAAGTACCCCAAGCTAATTCACCTTAACAGCATGTCAAAAGCTTTTTTTTTTTTACAGGATATATTCTCCGATTCTGCCGACGGTTGAACTGCAGATTAATACCGCATGCCTGCGGAAAGAGATATCTGGAAGTGAGGCTCTCTGTCAAAAGCGATGAGGTACTCAACCTGATAAACTGATAGCCCATGCACTTTGGTACTCGCCGCTTCTGAATTGTGTAAAAGAAAATGCTGTTACGAGACGACATTTTCTAAACGTGTTAAAAAGGCTCCTGCCGCTCTCATATTATGTTTTGTGCAGTCTGCGCTTATTTTCAGATTTATAGTGTTCTTCTTTGTTGTTGTTGATCTACAAGCGGTTGTGTGTCGTGTTTGTTGTGCCCGTAATCACATTAGCGATTACCCACTATTTAGGCGTGAGATGAACAGCAACAGCTTTAATTGCGGAATCTTCGATTTTTCCTCCTTCAGCCGTTTCCCCCGTCGCGGACGCGCGCATGTGTCTCACGCGCGCTCCCGATGGAGTTGGGCGAAAAACCAAATTAGACAGTAAAACGCGCTGTGATTTCATAACAGTTCAGATGCATTTAAGTGACTTGTAGGTGTATGATTTACGGCGCTGTGTGTAAGGTCGCTGTATGTATCATTTGCACGACGGATTTCAACAAGCTGCCGCAAGCCGGTTGTGTGTTTAAACAACAGCGTTTCTCGTGCGCTTGTGTTGAGGTATTTTGTGAGATTTGTTGTGGCTGCGAGGCCTAAACTTCCTCCTGCAGGGAAAGGTTACCCTGGTAACCCTGCTCTTATAACTGAAGGGAGTGAAATGAAGACTTTGGGGATTATACACAGGAGGAAAATTATCAATGTAGTTCATTTTCAGTGTGATTGAATTGGTTGATGATTAGTCAATAACCCAGTTTAAAACTTCTCAAGGAATCTGGGACAGATATCAGCATCGAAATAGTGTTGTCAGCCCATAGACACTGCTGTGAGATTGACTACAGCAAATGGGGCTACAGCTAGGGTTGGTGTTGATGTAGTACAGTGTGTGGGGCTACAGCTAGGGTTGGTGTTGATGTAGTACAGCGTGTGGGGCTACAGCTAGGGTTGGTGTTGATGTAGTACAGTGTGTGGGGCTACAGCTAGGGTTGGTGTTGATGGAGTACAGTGTGTGGGGCTACAGCTAGGGTTGGTGTTGATGTAGTACAGCGTATGGGGCTACAGCTAGGGTTGGTGTTGATGTAGTACAGTGTGTGGGGCTACAGCTAGGGTTGGTGTTGATGGAGTACAGTGTGTGGGGCTACAGCTAGGGTTGGTGTTGATGTAGTACAGCGTGTGGGGCTACAGCTAGGGTTGGTGTTGGAGTACAGCGTATGGGGCTACAGCTAGGGTTGGTGTTGATGGAGTACAGCGTATGGGGCTACAGCTAGGGTTGGTGTTGATGTAGTACAGCGTGTGGGGCTACAGCTAGGGTTGGTGTTGGAGTACAGCGTATGGGGCTACAGCTAGGGTTGGTGTTGATGTAGTACAGCGTATGGGGCTACAGCTAGGGTTGGTGTTGATGTAGTACAGCGTGAAAACCGTCATTTTATTATTGACTTTTAATATGGTAACATAATTTGCTTAAACAGGTTAGGCTAGGCTAATCAGTGAATTGTGGTTTTAGAAAATGTTTTTGTTCCTTAAACTAAAGTGTAGGTTAAACTTTTCTGCTACCACTACCTGAATTATGTACATCATTGGAATATGCCTTATGGATTATTATCAAAGACTGTATGAATATTATGCCCAAAGAGGATTTGGTAGGATGTATAATACTTTTAAATTATAACTTTTTTACAAATGTGACGGAAGGTGTACTTTAATACTTAAGTATTTTTAAAAGCAAGTACTTCAGTACTTTCACTTAAGTAAGATTTTGAACATGCAACTTTCACTTGTATCGGAGTAGCATTTGACCAGTGGTATCTGTACTTTGACTCAAGTAATGAAATTGAGTACTTCGTCCGCCTCTGGTGTTGATGGAGTACAGCGTATGGGGCTACAGCTAGGGTTGGTGTTGATGGAGTACAGTGTGTGGGGCTACAGCTAGGGTTGGTGTTGATGTAGTACAGCGTATGGGGCTACAGCTAGGGTTGGTGTTGATGGAGTACAGTGTGTGGGGCTACAGCTAGAGTTGGTGTTGATGTAGTACAGCGTATGGGGCTACAGCTAGGGTTGGTGTTGATGTAGTACAGCGTATGGGGCTACAGCTAGGGTTGGTGTTGATGTAGTACAGCGTATGGGGCTACAGCTAGGGTTGGTGTTGATGTAGTACAGCGTATGGGGCTACAGCTAGGGTTGGTGTTCAGCTTAAACCTGAGAGCTCTGAGGTATCTCACTACATCTTGATCTAACCTACATTTGGATCAGCTGGTTTTGTAGTACGAGATGTAAAGCTTATACCCTGTTAAAGCTTTGTTATACCAAGGTCAACCTGTGTGCGTGTGTGTGTGTGCGTGCGGTTGGGCATGTGTGCATGTGTGCATGTGTGCGGTGACTGATACAGAAAGCAGCACTTGCAGTGGTCATGTCTGCGTGTAGAGTACAGACCGGCTGACACCGAGCAGTGATCACTATGTGTTTAGTGGTGTGTGTGTGTGTGTGTGTGTGTGTGTGTGTGTGTGTGTGTGTGTGTGTGTGTGTGTGTGTGTGTGTGTGTGTGTGTGTGTGTGTGTGTGTGTGTGTGTGAAGCAGAGGTGTGTAGTAAATGCCGTGGAACACACTGACTGATTTGTGCTTCTGGTTGAAGCTCTATTATGCTCTGTAACTTGACAAGAGTCTAACCCGTAAATCACCCCAGCACAGTGAGGAGTGTATGTGTGTGTGTGTGTGTGTGTGTGTGTGTGTGTGTGTGTGTGTGTGTGTGTGTGTGTTGCTCTCTCTCTCTTTGTTGAAGGAAGCTGTGAAGGTCGATGGGGCCACAGAAGAAGCTGGAGCGATCGACCTGAGGGAACATTAAAGAGCATAGTGGGAGATTTAGAGATCGACACAGGGTGCCAGAGACGTGTGTGTGTGTGTGTGTGTGTGTACGTGTGTGTGTGTGTGTGTGTGTGTGTGTGTGTGTGTGTGTGTGTGTGTGTGTGTGTGTGCGTGTGCGTGTGTGCTTACACATTTCATGAACCCAGAACATTAAATGAATATTTTTATATCCCTGCCTAAGACGATCATGGTTTAACATGGACGGGATTTACCGCTATGCCCTGTGGGAATCGGCCCGCCATGTCTTTAACAGGAGATCCTGCAATGTTCGGCATGCAATTACGCTTTTGGGAAACCCGGCCGGGTCTGTTTACTTATTTATGACAACAAACAGAGTCGCAGCGTGCGAGCTGAGCTGGGTGCAGACGCATCTCCCTGGACAACCTGGCAATTCATCATGGTGCACACCGGCATATTGGTGTAATATCCTCATTGATTGGTGCCCAGTGTGTGCTCATTAAGTCGTATACCTTAAACTGTAGCCGTGCACTCAGAGTTATGCCTTCGGTCTCTCTCACTGGAGTCCTAATTCATAGTGCTGAGGCAGACCCAGCGCGTTAGTAAAAGATGCGTTTGCTCTGTCGAAAGGTCAATTAAGTGGACTTCACCCGGCCAAAGAGAAGTTTGCAGGAAAATGTTTGTGTCCGAGGGACTTTTCTTTTGTCCCGCGTTGGCCGTCGCCCGAGCTGAGATAGAGTTGTCCTGAATAGCGGAATGTCAATTCAGAGCAAAGCATTCTCTCCTGTGCAATCTGCAATGTGTTCAAACTGCAAAAGTGCCCGGTCGACAAGTCTCAGACATCCTGCCTGTTGGCATATTAGTATCTTCCAGACTTCCAAACATTGCATATTTGTATTTAATTTCTGTGTAAAAGAAGGTCATATTTGACTAGCAGTTACTGAACAGATGTGCAGTTAATAGTCAAGGTGTGAAAATATCACTTACTACCCCTTTAAGATCAATTAGGAGATGTTACAGTATCGTATCTGCAGATGCAGCCTTTAAACCGTCTGACATAAGAGTGCAGGCGCTGCTTGTGGTCTGCAGGAATTAGTACCTGGGTATGTTGCAGGTAAAAGTACCTAGTAGAAGCAATACAAACTCATTCAGAGAGGGACGGTGGCAACTTCCTAATTTGCACTGCACAAAAGTGCTTTACATGCAAAAAAATGGCTGTATGGTGGCACTTGTAATGGCCAATTTGCTTATACTCCTCTATTGTGTTGTAATGCATGTGTTGTAACGTGTGTGTGAGTGTGTGTGTGTCTGCATTCATGTTTACTTCTGTGGAAACTCATTGTTAGTGAATATGGTCTTTGTTTTTGGAGGAGGGCTCTGCGGTACTTGGGATCGATTAGTGGGAAGGCCATGAGCTTCCTCGCAGGACGGTGAGGCTCCCTGGGGGCCCCGGGCTCACACTCGCTCTCAAACAGCTGACTAAGCAACACAACCCCCCCTTCTCTTTCTCTCTGTGCTGTGATGTCTTTCTATTGCTTTTTCTCTCCTTTCACTCTGCCTCTTTTTTTGCTCTTTCATTCATTTTTCCTTTCTTTCTGGGCTGACTTGACAACAGTGAATCTTAGAGACCCGGGATCCACTTTATGATGAACATTCGTCACATATTGGGGCTTTGTTGTTATTAAAATCACCCCAATGTAAACACAGTGTCTATTAATGAACAATTACAAGACAAACCTGTGACTTGTTATTCACGGTTATGAAGATACTCTGAAACAAATCAAATGTTAAGCCAAAAATTGTCTTTATAAACAAGCTATCATTGGACATTTGATAAACATGTAACCCCATTTACAAGACACAAAGTATGTGTTACAAAGGATAGGCTGAACAATGTGATATTTTCATACATCTCATATAGTCAATGTTGGCGTGCATGAATATCCCATCAGAATGGGTCACTATATCACATAGGTCACTGTCAAAATAAATGTATCATCAAGAGTAGGCCATGGCCAATTTACAAGGCTCTGCATGATTAACGATGGCTGGGCTGGCTCTTTAAATAACTACTTACCCTTGGGAATGTCAAAAGTTAGACTGTAGGCTATTATAAAACACTCATGTAGTAATAAAGAATCTTAGGATGGCATTTATGTAGTTTTGTAAAATAAATATAAAATTTGAAGGTTGACCCACTGCCACAAAAGGTACTACCCAAATGCTACACAGCAGACATACCGTGATGGATTCTCCAGCCTACACCAAGGATGAACAAGTTTATAACAGTTTGTCACGCACATCTGCGTTCAGACACCTGCCAGATCAGATCAGATCATCAACATCATACTGTTTCCCTTCTGCTGGTGGCCCAGTGGAACACACAGGCTCAGTAGTGAGGAGATACCGCTGAGATGAATGGGAGATGTCAGCGAATCAGAGTCCGTCAGTGGGAGATGTCAGCGAATCAGAGTCCGTCAGTGGGAGATGTCAGCGAATCAGAGTCTGCCTGCCCATTCTGCTTGCCTGCAGTTCGATGGTAATGTTTGATCTAGTGAACAAAACGGATCAGCCAGCCAGGCATTTCTAAAGCTAAACTAAACTAAACTCCACTTAAAGAAACCTACAGTAAACCTACATATTTATGCTACATATATTTGTTTACATTTTTTCTATAGTGTTTTTATTGTACCAAATGCTGTCTTTATACTTTATAGTATAAACTGTTTTATACTGTTCAGGATGAGGCATGACTCATCATGTTATGTTAGCAGTACTGGAACCCAGTGCATTGTGCTGCACTGCCTTCTAAAGAACCTTGAGACTTGGACAGGGGCAGGGCAGGAAGGCGGGGCAGGGGGTGGGGTTGGGGGTGGGGTCATAATTAGCTCACACCCACCTGCTCTGCGGTGAAGCCCCGTCTGAGCACGGAACAGACGCTTCCTCTGAGATAGTACCGTTACCACGAAAGAGCTCTTCATACTCAGCACTGTGTTTGTGACTTTTGACCTTTTAAATCAACTTTGTTATCCAATGTCTTATTTTGTCCCCTTCCCCTAGATGAAGTTAGAAGACGGCATGCTGGTCTTGGAGAAAGTGCTACGCGTTAGGTTAATCCGTAGACTAACCGCAGCGTGTCGGGCCCATGAACTGTGTACACGTACTGTGTGGGAAGGTGGATTAGTAGCATAGATCTTCATTAAGCCCCATCGTTTCCTGACATTAAGTGACTGTGGAGGTTCCCTTAAGCATAAATCACAGATCAAATATGGTGGTGCTGGTGATTCCTGAATCTGAAGTTCACCTGGTAACATGTTGAGCTCGATAATATTTATTTATCAAAAAGACCTCATGTTATTGACACGGCTACAAGTTGCTTTGATGAGCGAAAGCCCTATGAAGTGATCAATGAACAAGAAGTGGAGATGATTCATATTGATTGATCGACGTGGAGGCCACTTCAGGAGCGCCTTGGTGCGACCACAACCTGGCGCTTTACCTAATGATGACAGCACTATCAATTACACCATCCACACTGCATATACATTCATCTTCCACGTCACCACTTAGAAAGCCAGTATTGATTGGCAACAGAACGGACACGTTTAATTATACGTAATGGAGTTAAATGAATACGTGTGCTCTACCACTTTGGAGGAATCCGTGAGCGAGGAGATTGAGACTAGAATATCATTAAGACAGTCTGCACACTGTAACCTTCCGAAGCCCCTCACTGCTGACACAATGTCTGCTCTAATGTTTTTCTCCCAGAAGGACGGTGAACTGGTTGGTAGGCCGATCCACGAAGAAGTGATATCCTGTGATCTAGACCAATGATACGTCCCCGTACAGTTGAAAGGCAGTGGACGTTAACATTCTAGCATGACTGATCTGTACTGCCAGCGTAGAGGACAAGTTCTTCCATCATGCACACACACACACACACACACACACACACACACACACACACACACACACACACTCCAGTGAATCTGCATTCCCTGAGTCTGAAGAATCTAATCCTTGGTTAAATAATTGAAAGTAGACGAGAACAAGGAGGCTTCCCACCGAGCGTGGCGCTGGTCTCCCAGAGTGGCTGATGGTCTTCCGAGCCAAGACCGACCCTGCAGAACTGGGTCGGGCTCCCCCGGTTCCGCCGAACGTCGGCCTCTCCTCAAATCAGACGCTCCCGGGGAATGTCAATCACCCGGCGTGTGTGACAGTGGCGGAACACACCCCTTGCAGGGAACTCTGGGTAAACCTGTAATCCACTTTCACACTGCGGCGTTTGGAGCGCGAGCGCTGGTGTCGAGCAGCGTTTTTACGTGTTTCTTATTGTGCTGTCTGCACGGCGCTCTGCGTGGTGTCTTCCTTACATGCCTGTGAGGACAAAGACGATCGCTCTGTTATGAGGGGGACACTAAGACAGGATAATTAGGGCAGCGACTGGCAGTCAGAGAGCCCTCCCAGTGTGTGTGTGCCCATGGAACGACAGTGATGTATTGGAGGTGTACTGGTTCTGAGTATTAATGGGGCAGGCGCTCTTCTTTGGAAGGACAGTTTCCCATTAGTTCTTCTTGCCTATGAAAAGTGTGGACATGCTAGGACAGGTCTCCAGGGACTGGGTCACAAAACCCAGTCCCTTTGTCCCACCCCCACGCCCACGCTTTGTCACCGGGGCGAGCCCCGCGGATCGCGTGCCCAAGCGCCGGGTTGGCACCAGCTCCGTCTCTCCTCTGTCAAGCTGCGATGCGGATGACCGGGTTTGGGCCGAGGCTGAGAGCAGCCTCCTACATATTTCACCAACCAGGAGACGGGCCGCAGGAAGCAGGTGCGCGTGAGAGCGAATCTCGCGAGCACAGGAGCGGGAGACCCTGCGCGAGGTGGGGCATGTAAATTCAGGCGGTCAGTTGCTGGCTGTTGATTCTAATTTGTCAGAGCAGAACAACCCCCCCCCCCCCCCCCCCCCCCCCCCCAAATCCCGGGGTAGGTCAGCAGCGCAAACTCCCGCACACGCTCTGCGTCTCAGCGCCCCCACTGGGAGCGGAGGGTAACACGGCACGGTACACACACTCCACTCCTCCTGCAGGCCCTAACAGATGGTACTGGAGCAAGAGAGAGAAAGAGAAAGACAGACAGAGAGAAACAGACAGACATACAGAGAGAGAGAGAGAGACAGAGAGAGACAGAGGAGGGATAGGGGGATCTTGAAAGATCCGAAGTCGAGATGTGACTGGACCCCTGCACCCCCTGAAGCCCTGCAGTGAGGAATTCACGGAGTGCCACCATATTAAACAACTCCACCTGCGTCAGGGGTGTCGTTATTATGCCGGTTGTGCTAATGACTACCATAATGATCGATTAGCAAAGGCTCATCGTAATCTCACCCTATTATCTCACCTCACAAGTGACACCAATTTCTGAATGTCATTCTACCGAGATGTGGAGCCCCTCTACGTATAATCGTCCTCTGGGATGCGAAAGGCAAGCACTCCCTCACCATCCGCACTCGTCAGAAGGACCGCAGCGTGCCTGTGGATGCCCGCTTTGGATTATTTGAAGGTGCTTAGCCAACGCTGTCGTTTACAGGCCCGTGACGAAGGCTCGTCAGTCCAGAGGGTGCGGTCTGCTCTCCGCCTATGACACCACTGAAACATTAATGACCCAGCGGGCCAGAGTGGACCCCGGAGCGGTTTCTGTGTTGTTCTCTCGCCCTCTGCTTCTATCTCCCTGTCTTTGTGTGTGTTTATGCGTGGTAATAACTCTGCGTGGGAGGCGGGCCTGTGTGAAATATTGAGCAGGCAACCGGACCGGATCTTGATGAATCTTTCAGAGGTGCTTCGAGGCCGCGCTCCGGCGGACTCAGAAAGCCACGTCCACCCGCCGGCCTCAGCCGCCCCGCGCCCACCCCACCGGGCCGGCCACCCACGCCCACGGAGAGTCTTCTCTAGCGGGGAGAGACGATGGACGGACCACCAGGGCCTGAGGTGAACCCTGGACCTCCTGCCCTGAAACGTTCTTCATGTTAAAATAACAACGCGCGCACGCCGGGAGGCTCGTACGCCGTCTCGGCTCACGCTCGGCCCGTTGGAGAAACTCTCCCGTTTGTGCAGGCAGACTTCGATGCTGTTTAGTTAAGCAAGGTTTGAGAAATGTGATGAAAATGGCACTGACTCGCAGTAATAAAGCTTGGCTGTAGTGCTTTATAGCATCTTTTAAGAGGTATAACTAGGTTTGTTACGACGATTAGCTCACAGTAATGTCTTTTGTTTCAACTGGCCAGTCTGGCAATGGGAGCTCATATTTTACATCTGACTGAGGTCAGCGAGCCTGCAGGCCACCCTGAGCCCATGATGAAATCCGATGGTGTTGCGTGAAGTTCCGCACGGCGCTGCCAGAGCGCGTTGGGCGGGAGGCCCGGCCTGCTGCGGCCGGACTGGGAGACATGGGTCCGGGTCCAGTCCCCCCCCGAGATCTCCAGAGCTGCAGAGCAGGGAGGGGCAGAGCGGAGCTGGCAGAACCCCCTGGCTCCGGTGCAGAGACGGAGGATTAATACACCCTTCCCCTGCACACATTCATCAGGCGTGCACAATAGCGTGCACACACACACACACACCACACACACACACACACACACACACACACACACACACACACACACACAGCAATGCTACTGCAGCCATGTCCAGCACAAGGACGGGTCACCTGGTAGGAAGGATGTTCTGTTAACCGTTGAGGGGCGACTGAGAGGGGGTGACAGTTTACACACATGTACACACACACACACATGCATACACACACATACACACAGAGAGACACACACAAACGTACACAGACATACATACACACACACACACACACACACACACACACACACACACACACACACACACACATACATACACACAGAGAGACACACACAAACATACACAGACATACATACATACACACACACACACACACACACACTCACCATATCTCACTCCATGAGGTCTAGATCATGCTGAGCAAAAAATGTTCTCACTCCAGGAGCCTCTACAGGTTCTACTGACAATAACAGACAGCATTATATTCTACGAGAAAGAGAAGCTGAGCTCATAGCCATAGTGTGCGTGTGTACTTGCTTGTGTGTGTGCACTTGCTTGCTTGTGTGTGTGTGTGTGTGTGTGTGTGTGTGTGTGTGTGTGTGTGTGTGTGTGTGTGTGTGTGTGTGTGTGTGTGTTCAGCTCTGCTTCACACAGAACTGCAGCAGCTCCACACAGGTCTGTGGGGGACCATGGCAACCAACTCCAGCCCCATATCAGGAGTTCAACCATCGGCCCACAGACAGCCAGACCTCCACACTCCGACCCCCAAACGCCCTCTCCTCTTCCTCCTCCCCCTCTTCCTCACTAACGCCCTCTCCTCCTCCTCCTCCTCCTCTTCCTCCTCCTCCTCACTAACGCCCTCTCCTCCTCCTCTTCCTCCTCCCCCTCTTCCTCACTAACGCCCTCTCCTCCTCTTTCTCCTCCTCCTCTTCCTCCTCACTAATGCCCTCTCCTCCTCCTCCTCTTCCTCCTCCTCCTCCTCCTCCTCACTAACGCCCTCTCCTCTTCCTCCTCCTCCTCCTCCTCCTCACTAACGCCCTCTCCTCCTCCTCCTCCTCCTCTTCCTCCTCCTCCTCCTCACTAACACCCTCTCCTCTTCCTCCTCTTCCTCCTCCTCCTCCTCTTCCTCCTCCTCTTCCTCCTCCTCTTCCTCCTCCTCCCCACTAATTCTAAAGTTGGGACTACGGTGCAACGCTGCGTTGCGCAGACAACCACGCAGATGACCCAGAACATTTTTCTGCTGATGCATCTCGGTGGAAGCGAATGAGCCAGAGCGTGTGCTAAAAGTAGGCTAGCCACGCACGAGCGTCACTTTGACGGGGGTGGGGGGTGGGGGGGGTATCGGGGTGGTTCAGGCTTTCACTTCCTTTTTCACCTCATCTCTGGGTGAAGCACAGAGACAGTTGAGCTCCAACCTTGCTGGAGCTCACCTGCTGCCGTCAGCTCCCCAGACGCCAGAAGAAGGACGTGAGGGTTCCATCCGCGCCGTGCTCGAGTGGGTCAGAAAGCGAGGAGCTCACACGGTCCTTCTCTCTCTCCACCTTCTCTCTCTCCTCCACCCTTCTCTCTCTCCACCTTTCTCTCTCCTCCACCTTTCTCCTCCACCCTTCTCTCTCCTCCACCCTTCTCTCTCTCCCACCCTTCTCTCTCCTCCACCTTTCTCCTCCACCCTTCTCTCTCCTCCACCCTTCTCTCTCCTCCACCCTTCTCTCTCCTCCACCCTTCTCTCTCCTCCACCTTTCTCTCTCCACCTTCTCTCTCCTCCACCCTTCTCTCTCTCCTCCACCCTTCTCTCTCTCCTCCACCCCCTTCTCTCTCTCCACCTTCTCTCTCTCATCCACCCTTCTCTCTCTCCACCTTCTCTCTCTCCTCCACCCTTCTCTTTCTCCTCCACCTTTCTCTCTCCTCCACCCTTCTCTTTCTCCTCCATCTTTCTCCTCCACCTTTCTCTCTCCTCCACCCTTCTCTTTCTCCTCCACCCTTCTCTTTCTCCTCCACCTTTCTCCTCCACCCTTCTCTTTCTCCTCCACCTTTCTCTCTCTCCTCCACCCTTCTCTTTCTCCTCCATCTTTCTCTCTCCTCCACACTTCTCTTTCTCCTCCAACTTTCTCTCTCCTCCACCTTCCCCTCTCCTCCACCCTTCTCTTTCTCTTTACCTTATCTTTCTCTCCCTTTTGCTCTTCATGTCTTCTACTTCTTAAGCGATCTACTCCTCGCTGTCTCTTCCTTTCTCTCCTTTGCCGTCCCTCTTTCTCTCTCTATTTCTCTCTCTCCCTCTCTCCCTTGGGCTCCTGGAGAGAAGGAGGATGAGTGATCAGCTCCCCATGTGCGGTGAGTGCTTTGCCTGCCGGTGAGTGTTGGGCAAACTGCCAAGCAATTAATGGTCTTTGTAATGGGTCCGCCTGCAAAAGAAAATAAACAAACGCTGTGAAATCTTTGATTAAACACCGATCTGCTATTTCAGGGCTTCAAAGCACCAGTTCAAGTGGCGAACGCTTTTCTCTTGTGGCTGAATGAATGGAAAGTTTATCTTTTCTGCGAACTGAAATGATTTGTGTGTGGCAGACAGGGCCGGGTGTTGTCTGCACGCACATATACACATCTGATCCTGTTGCGCTGTGTGTGTGTCTCTGTCTCCTCACACAGCCACACAGGATCAGATCTACATGTGTGCAGGCTTTTAAAGAATTATTAAGTTCCAGTACATTCAGAGCAGGCCTCTAAAAGCTCTTTCTCCTACAACATTTATAGCTTTCCCAACAGCTCCACTTGCCTGTTTGAATGCACTTGTGGAATACCGGAGTACTCCAGGTCAGGCTTACCCCCCCCCCCCCACCCCCTGTGTGATCTGCCCCACCCTCCCCACACACTGCATGGTCTACAGGCCTCCTCTTCCCACAACCCCCTGCGATAATGGGTCTGATGAAGCATGAACCAGAGGCTGATGAAGGTGGCTTGCTTTATACAATACATTTGGACTCTCTCTAACCTTTCTCTCTCTCTCTCTTTCTCTCTCTTTTTGTGAAAAGTAAAAGTATCTTCAAGTCTCCTTTACCCTTTCAGACATAGTTTATTCTAAGACTAAAGTGAGGATAAGACAGAAGTCTCTGTAATATACTATGCTGTACTGTTAGTTCACAAGATGACAAGGTAAAACCGTTTTGTGCCACAAGGCATTTAGTGTGCCAGTGCACATATGTGAAGACTACGACTCCTGCTTCAAAAGGTGTTCAATCAAACACAGAACTTGTTGGTTTTACATTAGACTCACAAGGACAGATAGGACATCACTATTGACTATCACTGCCCACGGGCGTTCTTCAATTAAATGTCTGAATTAAGTAGCAAAACAGTCCAAGCGTGTCCCAACACCTGTCTATTATGACTGAATTACTCTGACGTCTAGTGTGACCAAACATGTTTATAAAATAAACAAACATTATTCAGATGAAAACTGTGATGTAAATATTACAGCAATTATTTCTCCCCAAATAAATTTTCCCTCCTCTTAAGATGGTTCGGGTCAAAGTCAACAAATGGCTATGAACTGTTCAGTGATTGGTTTACCGGAAATTGGGGCTGGGGGGTTCCCCCTCCCCATAGCAGCATGGTGGGGAAGATAATTTGTTATTATTAGCAAAACCAGAATTGTGTTTTATGTG